>NW_023994377.1:0-255000 GCF_015586225.1 Lucilia sericata | reverse complement strand
ATATGAAAATTGTGTCTCCAATTGGATTTTCAGGAATTACTAGAGGAAAAAGTAAGAAGTAAGGTACCATTGTACCTTACTTTTATGAAGAAAATCTCGGGTTCAACTTCATTCTCAAAATTGTATTCCGTCATAAGGGTACTCTCATACTAAATTATCAGACTTCCCACAAATAAGTCAATTTTAAAGTTGATGAAAATTTCCTTAATAACACAAAAACATGAATGGAAATGTTAATTGTTGTAAATATGTATGCATTCCTATAGTATGGGTTCATTGTACGATTTGTAGGAAAAATTGCATTGTAATCTATTTGAGGCCATAATACTAAAAGGAACCAAGTAACAACTGGAAACATTGTTTCTCAAGTGTGAAAATGAAAAATTTACAAAAGCAAATAAAATAAACTGAATAAAAGCAAAAAAGAAAATAAAACAAAGCAAAGAACAGAACAGATCAGAAGTAAATAGAATAACACAAATGTTAATAAGTCCTTTAACCTCTTTTTCAAAACCTGAGATTATTTGTTGAAAGTATGTATGTATTTCCCTTTTAAATTTTATTTCCTGTATTGAGTAATTTTAAATTTTGTTCTGTTTTCAATTTTAAATTGAATGAAATATTTTTACAATGAATACTTTAAATGTTGGAACAATCGGCGTATGGGTATCTCAGTATCTGTGTGTATTTTTAACCTCTAATAAAATTTAATTGTTTAAAATGTTTTATAAAAGTGTTTTCGTTTGCAAGAGTTTGAGGGTATGTCTGTCTGTCTGCTCGAGTGTGGCTATTGAATGTATGCCATTTCTATTGACAAATCTGCGGGTACTTAAATACTTATAGTTCCTCCGTCCTAATGGAGTGAGTGTGTGTGTGTGTCTCAGTGTTAAGTAGCAAAAGTTACTATAACAGTAGCGGCAGCCCCTTTTACTCTATTAAGGATTCCCTATTTGCTTCTATGCGACTATCATCCACCACATAATTTTTCTTTTTATTGAATTTAATTACTTTAAAGCAAAAAAAAAACTGAAAAGAGGTCGTCATTGCCTCCGGTTTTTTCGAATGTAAATTGATGATCTTAATTGTTGTTTTTTTTTTGTTCGTGCTCGTAATTTGGGCAAAGGTTTTGCACGCGTCGTTAAAAACGCATATTGTATCGTGTAAGAAATATGCAGGATCTATTAAATGAAATTTAATATAAATTAGTAAGGATAAGGGCAGGATCAATAAAATTGTGCCACCGTTATTTATGATGTTAAAAAGAGGAAAATTGAAAATGAATCTAATAATTTAAGGCAATTGTTAAAGGAAGTCATGGGAAAAGTTTTATTAAAACAACATAAACCTAGAAACTGAGACAACTGAGAAACTGTCTTCCTAATCATAATGTATAAAATGGATTGGATATGGCAACAACAGAGGTTCATATTTTTCCGAAAACTATTTGGACAATACTTGATATAAAGGAGAACTAACCAGAAATAGTGAACCTTACGTATAGGCGTCAAAGTGGTTTTGTTGTCGATAGAGTAAAATAATCCAAAGAAAAGGTCTTACTCATCGAGAACACAAAGTTATAAGTCTGGTATACTAATACCGGGACAAAAGAACGTCTCATTCGACACATTTAAAATGTGAGCTGCAATCGTACAGCTCATTCTCATCGGAAAATCACAGTCACTCCTCCGTGTGATACCTGCTGTCTTTTTCGGCAACCATGCATCAGTCTTTAAATCCTCATACCGCCATTTAGGTCCAACAACAGCTACCACATCTACCCCAAAGGGACTAACAAGACAAAGTCCAAAACTCTTTCTTTCAGGCCATCGGTTCGCATAATACCACATTAGATTTGTTCTATAGCTTAATCGCATGTCAACGTTCTTTTCCCAAGATTTGGGTCCAACCACAGACACCACATCTACCCCGAAAAGAGCTCTCCAATAATATCACAAAGTACAAAAACTCTTTCTTCTAGGCCATCGGTACCAATGGTACCAGATAAGATTAATTCTATGGTTTGATCGATCCAAGAAATAGCCGAGGAGTTCTAGTTCAGTTCTAGTTCAGTTCAAGTTCAGTTCTAGTTCCGTTCTAGTTCAGTTCTAGTTCAGTTCTAGTTCAGTTCTAGTTCAGTTCTAGTTCAGTTCTAGTTCAGTTCTAGTTCAGTTCTAGTTCAGTTCTAGTTCAGTTCTAGTTCAGTTCAGTTCTAGTTCAGTTCAGTTCTAGTTCAGTTCTAGTTCAGTTCTAGTTCAGTTCTAGTTCAGTTCTAGTTCAGTTCTAGTTCAGTTCTAGTTCAGTTCTAGTTCAGTTCTAGTTCAGTTCTAGTTCAGTTCTAGTTCAGTTCTAGTTCAGTTCTAGTTCTAGTTCAGTTCTAGTTCAGTTCTATTTCAGTTCTTGTGGGATAGAACTTCGAATAAAATTACAACGATCTATAATAAGGACCAACAGATTGTAACGTTTTTATTCACTAATAGGAAATGTTAATCCGAAACAAATACATTGTTGCAAAACTCTAAAAATTACTCCAACACTTTCATATAAAACCACACAAAAACTACTTTCACTTGTCACTATTGAAATTCGATAATATTTTGTAAATAATCCTATTCCCTACTTTTCACACCAATCCTTTTCCAAAAACTCCAAAAAACAACATGATTAATTCCTTTTTCTTTTCATGAAAACAAAAAACTAACAAATCATTTTAGTGGTAAATCTTTGACAAATACTGCTGATAATTTAGTATCGAGTTACTGAAAAAAAATTCAAAATTCTAATCTAAAAAAAGGCGTATTTGTTTTCATTATCAGGCCTACAAACATTTCACAAAAATGAAAAACAACGATTAACAGAAAATTCTCTTAAATAAAAACAAAAGAATAATTATCCTTTGAAAAATATTCTTAAAATATTTCCAAGAAAACACGTGTACGAACACTTTTTGTTTTCAAAACTAAAAATACTTCGTACAAGTAAATTAAAAATAGTTTTTATGTTTTTCTTTTAATTTGTTTTTTGTTTGGCAGGCATGCAATGTTGCGGTAGTCCTACTAAAATTGTATTATCCTTTTAATGTTGAAAATACATACAGTTGATGATTTGTTTTTCGAAAACTCTTTATAGAATTCAGCTGAGGTTAAATGTTTGCTTTTTGTTTGTAGTTGTTGTATAAAGGATGGTGTAACGTATACAATGAAGATAATGATCATCATCATTATTATGATCACCATCCTGTTTTTGTGTATCTACTGTGTTGTACTTCTTTGTGGCTAATTCTTTTTGACTCTCACTCTCTCTCTCAGTTTCTCTCTGTAGAGAACATTTATATGGAATTACACTTTTCGTTATTATTATCGCTCTGTGTGTGTAAGTAAGTGTTGAACATTTCAGAAAGGGTCTCCGTTTAAAGGCTTAAGAATCCAATGATGAATTCTCCGAATATCCTCATGTGTTAAGCTAAGATCGCCCTGAATTAAAATAAAGAAAAATCACACAGACTCTAATTCACAATTATGGATCAGTACTGAATTGGATTTGGAAATAATTTCATTATTTTTAAGTTGAGATTTCACAAAGATTGCCATATGCGTGTTATTGTAGTAGATCATTATCCCCAAGATCATTATTGCCGAGTTCTAGATCATTTCAAAATTACTTCAAGACTTCATACTTTCTCCTACTCAACATTATACTCACACCTTTATCTAGGTTTCGAAAAATGGTAATGACATTTCATATTCTTAGCTGTTCTATTACTCTCCTAGTTTGTACGATCACTAGTCAATATGGTGTTGCCTAAAGATACTTATCTCTATTTGAGCTCAACAGAGCTTTATAGCCGATTTCATAATTTAAATGTTTCTATCCATTCTAGCACTCCCTTCGTTCTAAATAAACTTTTACATCAAACTCTCAAGTCTATTTATCTTGACTATGGTTGCCATTCTTTTTCATTAAGTTGTAGACAAATCTAGAAAATCTCAATAGATTTTCTCGATCCTATTCAGAGATTATTAGAAGATCCTGGAACAGAATAAAATAATGCAATATCAAAACTCCACAACCATCTTGCGCAGTTAGTGAAGGAACCAACACATATCTCATGTGTTGAAGGGTACCAACATAATACCCTCGATCTTTTTCTCACTTCACACCATGACAAGTATGAAGTTGTGTTCTTGCACCTCTCGGAAATTCGGATCACTGCACCATTTCCGCCTCCTTTTCGGTCTCTGAACATCGCAACGTTTCCCAAACAACTACGAAACGCTCAATTTTTATCTATGAAAAGGCTCGTTTCGCAGAGGTCGCTCTACGTAATGGTGTCATTATATTCACCATTTTGGCGAAAGTAAAGTGGTGGCTTTAGATATTTACAAGGGGTTTGATAGAGTGTGACATGGTGCACTTGCATTTGGTGTCGGTAATAACTTCACTCGATTTATTTCGAGCTTTTTCAGAGATCGCACTATACGAGTTGTTATAGATGAGTTCAAGATTAAAGCAGCGGTACCGCAAGGCTCCGTTCTTTCCCCTAACCTATATCTTATCTTCGATGGACTAAACCCCTTTTTTAACTGTCGAAAGAATCATTCAAGTGTCTCGGTTTTTTCAAACGGTATAAAACATATTTCATTCCATCTGATCTTCTTATTATTTACACCACTTATATCCGACCGAAAATGATATTCAACTCTCATGTATGGGCCGGAGCTTCGAAGTCTATTTTGAAGCTACTCGACCGCGTAGAAGAGAGGGCTGATGTACTTATCGATGTCAGTAGGGTATCCAACTCTATTGATTCACTGGATCGCCGCCGCAACGAGGGGTGTATTTCACTGTTTTTTCGATACTATAATGGAATGTGGTCCCCTGTAATTAGGGAACTCGTTCCCAATATCTATACGTATATTTTTACTCAGCACACCACTCTCATCATGAACACACCCATTTGTGGTCGATGGGCCAATGGATCGCACAGCTCATTACAGGGAAAATTCATTCTTCAGCCGCATTGTGTTCGTATGTGGAACAAACTTCTTGCAGAAGTATTTCCCGCCACTTTCGATGTGAAAAGTTTTAAATCAAATGTCCACAAACACTACTCCCTCCCACAACCTATTTTCCTAGTTCCAGCACAATGCACCTGTCATCCCCTGGTCCAAGAACGAAAAAAGATTTCGTTTCAGGATCTTATGACAATCTTTGAATACAATCATGCATATAGATCTATAAGTGATTTGTAGGAATTTGGAATTCTCACGTCAGGTCACTCTACCATACTTAATTGCCTGGGAGAAATCCTAGACAATATTGACTATTGCGCTCCTGGACCATCTCTTGAAAAAGGTTTTTCAGTTCTGATTCAACACGTTGCAAATATGAGCGAATCGATCCTCCGTACTGGGTCATTTAAGATCTATACTGATGGCTCCAAAACAAAAAACGCTTTAACAGAAGTTTTCTTCAAACTTCCTTATCAGTGTAGCGTTCTTCAGGCTGAACTATCAGCCATAAAACAGGCTGCATACTGCCTCATGTTCTATCGAATATACAAACATTAAAACGAGATGGCGATATATTCCACAATAGGACTGTACTGGATTTCAGGCCATTAACAGATATCTGGCAATACCTTTGCGGATTCCCTTGCGAAATGAGGCTCCTCACTAGCATTCCGCTTTCAAGTTGAAAACGCTCGAAACGTGATAATTTCCACAACAACGGAACATTATTGCAGTGGTAACTGGCCAGTGAAAATTTGATCATGCTAGAAGACAAAGTATTGACTTCTGCAGAAGCTGCCAAGATAAAAAGGATGTGAATATAACACACTTCATCTATCAATACCCTGCTCTGGCTGGACACGACAGGCAGCAATTTTTTAAACGACTTAACGGATCCATCCTTCATTTGTGCGACAAAAGGTATTTCGGATAGGAATCCAGAGTTTTTCAGATCAAAGTGTTCTAATATCCGACCATTCTCTCTTTACGAGTGTCAAAAAGGGATATACATGATGACCCACATGTGCCTCCAGTGATTTAACATATAACCACTTTAATGTACAGTGCTTTAGTACATTTTTGGGATCTTGATCGCTACATATAAGAGAGCATAAAAGATAGCTTCGTCGAAACATTCATTACAGATCGGCTTGGAATTAACTATTACCAAAAGTTTTTCTTGTTACTTTCAATAAAGGAAGTTTAAATGAAATGCAATTCTCATTAGCCTCCATTTCACAAAACATTTTCGTAGTTCCAATTCATAGTGTGGTATTTCTAAGCCGATAGCTAATATAGAGAGAGAAAAGAGAAAAATTAGGAAGATTTCTTAGATCTCATTCCTATAATCAATTTTCTTTCCAAAATCTCAAAAACAATATATTCTCAATTCTATCCTAGAACTTTCAAAAACTACCTTAAGTAGACAACACTGTTGCAAGATCATCATTAGTCTTTCAAAGTTTCTATGGACATATTAAATAAGATTTCTATTGCTACGTTTTATTTGATCCCCTTTCTTTGCTTCATTCTCTAGACTCCGCACTTTTATTGTTGTTCTTTTAGATTGTAATATTTTTTTGTTTAGAATAAAACACAAAAAAAATCTTTTAACTTTATGACGTTTTGACTCAGCATGTTTCTTTTATGGTTGAATTCATACACACGCACGATCACTTTGTCCCTTGATTTCCCTTTGTATAACAATTCTGCGTCTATGTGTGTAAGGGAACGTGAGTGTATGAGAGTATGTGGGTATTTGGAGTGAATGTTCGTTTGAATCTTTTACTTCTATAAGGTTGAGGATCAGTTTCTATTGTTCATATATGGTTTGTGTTGATTGTGATAATGATGATCATCATTATGTTCTTCATTATGATGTAGATATTGTCGTGTGTAGGGCAACATCCTCATTGTTTACACTCACTCACATTTACGCACGCACACTCTTACATTATGGACTCTTTTCTTATCCAGTTTACATTTTCTTTGTTTATTGTCTGGAATACATATTTTCTTTAGATTTGTTTTTATTTTCCTCTCTATCTTTTCCTTCGTTCCAACTTACAGTTTTCCTGTTGTGTAGGAAACTATGATTTGTTTTTTGTTTTTGTATTTTCTTTTTCTTCGAGGTTCAATGAACTTTTCCTGATTTTCTCTTAACTAGACTTTATTTTAACGTGGGTCCTACACGTGTGTTTTTTTATGATGAAAAGGGTTTTCTACTGCTCTTCATAATTTGTTTTTTGTTTGAATATTTAGAATGTCATTAAAGAAATTTAAATGTTCATTTAGAAATTTGAAAAATTAAATTCAATTTGTAATCCCTGGGAAAAGGCGAAGCAATTAATGGTTTTGTAATGAATGCGTAAATGCTATTTAGAGATAATAGATTGTTCAAAGGATTTCAGATTTAAATATTAATGCGGTTAAATTGCTAAAAAATTGGAGGCAGGAATGTTTAATGAATGTTAAGGGATATTAACATAAATCAGTTTCCTTGGCAAAATAGAAGAACACGATTGATTTTGAAATAGTAACTTTTATTTTAAACTTATAATAAAAATAATATACATATGTACCTTGACTATCTTAATATATAGTGTACAGTACTACGCGCGTAGGATGCTCGGAACTTTAGTGGACTATCTCGATGCCATAATATGATCAAAATTATAGAATCACAAGAATCAGAGAAATGGATACAATATAACAAGCGTGTAACATTTTTAGACGATATCTGACAAAACTATTTAGAAGTAACTACTACCGAATTCGATACCGATCGAATTCTAAACAAATTTTATACTTATGTTTAAGTTACGAATGATCTATACGAACGATTATAGAATTTAAAGATTGCCAAAAGAAGATGTTACTTGATTTTAGTTTATTTCAAATTCTGTAGGAGTGCTTTAATCACTTGGATTTTTAGTCAGATCCTTAACATTTGCTTCAAAACCTACTTGGTTTAAATATTAGCTTGAGCTCCGTCAAAAGTGAAATGACTTCCACATCTGTTCTAATTCAGTTTTGTTAAGTTCTAGTTCAGTTCTAGTTCCGTTCTAGTTCAGTTCTAGTTCAGTTCTAGTTCAGTTCTAGTTCAGTTCTAGTTCAGTTCTAGTTCAGTTCTAGTTCAGTTCTAGTTCAGTTCTAGTTCAGTTCTAGTTCAGTTCTAGTTCAGTTCTAGTTCAGTTCTAGTTCAGTTCTAGTTCAGTTCTAGTTCAGTTCTAGTTCAGTTCTAGTTCAGTTCTAGTTCAGTTCTAGTTCAGTTCTAGTTCAGTTCTAGTTCAGTTCTAGTTCAGTTCTAGTTCAGTTCTAGTTCAGTTCTAGTTCAGTTCTAGTTCAGTTCTAGTTCAGTTCTAGTTCAGTTCTAGTTCAGTTCTAGTTCAGTTCTAGTTCAGTTCTAGTTCAGTTCTAGTTCAGTTCTAGTTCAGTTCTAGTTCAGTTCTAGTTCAGTTCTAGTTCAGTTCTAGTTCAGTTCTAGTTCAGTTCTAGTTCAGTTCTAGTTCAGTTCTAGTTCAGTTCTAGTTCAGTTCTAGTTCAGTTCTAGTTCAGTTCTAGTTCAGTTCTAGTTCAGTTCTAGTTCAGTTCTAGTTCAGTTCTAGTTCAGTTCTAGTTCAGTTCTAGTTCAGTTCTAGTTCAGTTCTAGTTCAGTTCTAGTTCAGTTCTAGTTCAGTTCTAGTTCAGTTCTAGTTCAGTTCTAGTTCAGTTCTAGTTCAGTTCTAGTTCAGTTCTAGTTCAGTTCTAGTTCAGTTCTAGTTCAGTTCTAGTTCAGTTCTAGTTCAGTTCTAGTTCAGTTCTAGTTCAGTTCTAGTTCAGTTCTAGTTCAGTTCTAGTTCAGTTCTAGTTCAGTTCTAGTTCAGTTCTAGTTCAGTTCTAGTTCAGTTCTAGTTCAGTTCTAGTTCAGTTCTAGTTCAGTTCTAGTTCAGTTCTAGTTCAGTTCTAGTTCAGTTCTAGTCAGTTCTAGTTCAGTTCTAGTTCAGTTCTAGTTCAGTTCTAGTTCAGTTCTAGTTCAGTTCTAGTTCAGTTCTAGTTCAGTTCTAGTTCAGTTCTAGTTCAGTTCTAGTTCAGTTCTAGTTCAGTTCTAGTTCAGTTCTAGTTCAGTTCTAGTTCAGTTCTAGTTCAGTTCTAGTTCAGTTCTAGTTCAGTTCTAGTTCAGTTCTAGTTCAGTTCTAGTTCAGTTCTAGTTCAGTTCTAGTTCAGTTCTAGTTCAGTTCTAGTTCAGTTCTAGTTTAGTTCTAGTTCAGTTCTAGTTCAGTTCTAGTTCAGTTCTAGTTCAGTTCAGAGCGATCGTTGTAAACCTTCTGTGGAAATTTCCGATGACTATTCCTGAATACGATCATGCGATTTGAGTCTGTTTTAAATATAATCGATCTCACTTCGTTTATGATCTTTGTCCTTATTTTTGTTTAAACACCGCCGTTCGATTTTAAACCCCTTTATATACAATATCTGTAAAGCTTGGTGATCCACAGATAGTAAGTTCTCATAGCGTTAGGTGGTACAGTGACTGATCTGATGCTTTTCTAACGTTGTGAGCTGTTTGGGATTGACCAGAGATATAATATAATCCGAAAGTCTAAGTAGATTAAAACGATAAAATTGATAATTCAAAAGAAAGCCACTGAAAATCTGATTCTGTAGAGTATATCTGTTAATTAAAACTACAACTATAAAATCGCCTTAATCTAACGACATCTCAGGGGGGTGTTCATGCCACTATGTTGTGACATCAGTAGCAATAAGTGGCGAACACCCCCTGAGTGAGTATTGCCTAGACAGATCAGAAGCAATAAACTATACATTGAAAAGCAATGTACTTTAATTTAAATGACAGCATTTCTGTTTAGCTGGTGACTCAAGACTGCGGGTGTAAATGCTGGTATGCGCTACTCCTACTATTATTTAAGAGGCAATTTTAAGCAATTGATCGATTCACACATACAACACATCTTTGAAACGAAAAACAAGGGAAGGGTGAGATTTCTCTGTCATACAAACTATTAAGACTTTACAAATGAAAGTCCTTTTTGTGTGCCAACAACCCTTGAAAAACAATTATAGACTGAGTGTGCGTGTGTTAGATAGAAACAAAAATAACTTCTGGAATTTATAAGGGTGCTCTTGAAGTCTTGAACATAATACGGTTGTTTGAGAATACATGACTTTCGGTTTCGAATATATCTTGCTTGATTTGCTTGAACTGTATTGAAAAAAAAAAACTTTATGTGGGTCCTTTTTTCTTAATTTAAATATGAAAATAGGAAATTTATATGTAAAATATACCCGCACTACTAATAAATACATTTGAATTTCAAAAAGAAAGTCCTGACGGTCTCACACAAACTAAAAGCAAAAGGATAATAGAACCCCTATGGCTTAACAATCAGGAGGATTATTTATTAACAACAAAGGTCAATAATCAGTTGTCAGTTATTTAACATTAAGAACATAATGATAAACGAATATTTAATTTAACAAAATGTTTTTTATTTTAAATATGTAATAAAATATCCTTTTGTTTTAAACTTCTTTTTTTTTCTTTATCTAGATCTTTTAGTTCATTTTTCAACCACTACCAAAATCAATCAAATATGTTGTGCTTAGCTGTCATTTCAATTGAGTGTTTCTTTGCTTGAGTGTGTGTGTTTTGTGTAATAATTGTTAATAATAAATCAATGTTTCTTTTAAACATTTAGTTGTTTTTGTTACATTTATTTAACTTTAAGATAAATATCTTGTAGTTTCTTTAAAATTTCAGTTCTTTTCTTGTGTTTTCTGTCTCATTGACAGGCAGATTGATATCATTATTTCTGTTTTGTTTTATTTGATTGTGTTCTCTGAGGACACAACTGTTGATTATGAAATATTATCAGCAAATATTGAGTTATTTTTTATCTTGAAGTTTGATTAGTCTGACGAATTCCTTTATCAAACATGCTGAACATTTAAGTATCCTGTTTATTTAGTAATGTTTTCTTTATTTATTTAAATATCCTGGTATTTATTTCGTATTTCTTATCATAAGAACATTTTTATTAGCATTAAGAAAACATTCAAAGTCAAAGATAAACGATTAGGGCCCTTATTGCTTGTTACTTTAAGATCGGTTATAAAATTCTATGTTAGCTTAGGGTTTTAAAGGGACTACTACTGTTCGTTACTAGTGTGAGTGATAACAAAATAGGACGTCAACCAACAGCCAGTAGGTTATTGGGGGGATATCAAACGATAAGGTTCAAACTAAGACTGTATTTGGTTGTAAAAAGGCTTAAGCGAATAGTCTCTCAGGAATAAACTTTACATCATAAGGGTACTACGCCACTCGGGCACCAGATCACTCGGCAGTAGTCGGCAACGAAAGAGCGAATGTTTTAAAAGAGCGCATGTTTTAAAAGGAAGGGAGCTGATGGAAGTTAACCTACTGAACGCAAAACCATAAGGGTACTACGCAACTCGGGCACCAGATCACTCGGCAGTAGTCGGCAACGAAAGAGCGCATGTTTTAAAAGGAAGCGAGCTGATGGAAGTTAACCTACTGAACGCGAAACCGTTCGATGCAACGAGAGCTGAGAGAGAATCCTATAAGGCTACTTGGCTGGTAGAACAACAAATATCCCATGGGGCGACTGTTACGAAGGCAGAACGAGGGACTTCCTCAGAATAAGCATGTCTGAGGTTAATATGATGGTAATTATTATAATTGGGCACACAGGATTACGGGTACAACTGTACAAACCTGGAAGTGTGGATTCAAACGAATGTAGAGCGTATTGAGAGGAAAGTAAAACTCTGAAAAACATTCTTTGTCATTGTCAGGCTTTCGTCGAACTTGGATCTGAATATAGTATGTTCACACGGCATCTCTGCCAGCAAGACGAGGGAACTCCTCAAAATAAGCAAGTCTGACTTTAGCATGACGGTACGTATACTGAGTGGCGCACAAGATTACGGGCACAAGTGTACAAACTTGGAAGTGTGGATTCAAACGAATGTAGAGCGTATTGAGAGGTAAGTCAAACTCTGGAAAACATTCTATGTCATTGTCAGGCTTTCGTCGAAATTGGATCCGAATATATGTTTACACGGCATCTCTGCCAGGAGAACGAGAGACCTCCTCAAAATAAGCAAGTCTGAGGTTAATATGAAGGAACGTATTCTGAGTGGACACAACTGTACAAACTTGGGCGAGTGGAGTCAGACGAATGTAGAGCATGCGGAGGGGAAAGTAAAACTCTGGAAAACATTTTATGTCATTGTCGGGCTTTCGTCGAAATTAGAACCGAATATATGATCGCGCGATGATGGTATGTATACTGAGTGGACACACAGGATTACGGGCACAACTATACAAACAAACACGTGTGGATTTAGACGAATGTAGAGCATGTGGAAAGAAAAGTCAAACTCTGGAAAACATTCTATGTCACTGTCAGGCTTTCGTCGAAATTGGATCCGAATATATGTTCACACGGCATTTCTGCCAGGAGAACGAGAGACCTCCTCAAAATAAGCAAGTCTGAGGTTAATATGAAGGTATGTATTCTGAGTGGACACAACTGTACAAACTCCTTTCTGTGGAGAAAAATGTAAGCCTAAACTTCACTTTGGCCAACAAGTCCAGAGATTTGAAAAAGTCTTAATACATTTTTCCAAATCTCTAATAATTATGAGGTGACGCGTAGAAATTAGAAAAGTCTCAAAAGTCTTAACGAATGATAAATGAAGATATATCGCATTTGTAGGATTTTCTGTGAAACTATAATTTTATATTAGTTGTAATCATCTGAGGTCAGTTGGTTACAGTTCACCCTTGTTAAACTTCTACGTCACGATGCTCAAGGTCTTCCTCTACATCGAGCTTTTATTGGGTTCCATGTTAGTGCTTGTCTGGCGATATTATTTAAATGTTTCTGCAATGTGTGCTCAATTAATGTCCCCTTCTTGCAAGCAATATCTTTTTCAATTGGTAGTATTTTATGTATTTCAGAGTTAGAGATCCAGTTATGGAGCCACCATATACTTAGAATGTTGTTTAAACTGCGGTTTATGCCTCAAGCGGATAAGAGTTATATTACGCATCCGTATAAAAGTGTTGATTAACATTGTATTTGAAAATTCCCATTTTCTATGGATTTGATAGCAAATGGCTCCTTTTACTTTAGAGGGCCTAATAGCGATATCGTCCTTATTAAGCCAATCTTTTGTTATTTGAATATCACGATAAGTAAAGTTGTAGGTTTCTTCCATAACTCCATTTGTAGGTAAAATTGCGATATCATCAGCATACGTTGAATCATTTAGATGTTTCATATTTATTGGATATCTCTATTTGTCTGCTTATCGATACTTGAGCAGAGTAACTGATCTATTACAACCAAAAATATAAGAGGGGGAAGGTTACATCCCTGTCGAACACCAACTTAAAGCATTATGGAGCATTCTACTCTGCAAGCCTGTACATTGTGCCCTTAATATATTAGCAACTTAGTCTTGTACTCTCTTTCATATGAGGACTCCCCAAATTCTTTGATGGCTTTGCGGCCTCCGGTAGGTTAGTGGTTAGTATTCTAGTCTACCAGTCCGGAGGTAGTGGGTTCGATTCCCACTTGAAGCACTAGTAAAAGAAGCGCACAACAGGTCCGATAGAGGCCTAGGTGTATTTCTTTGGATTTGATGTATGTACATCCTTCTTTCAAACTAACCAAGTGGCCAACGAGGACTGTAGATACGGGGTCACCATGCTGGTAAGTTCGAGGGTAAGCACGTTTAGTCAAGAGTAGCGTCAGTACTTCTTTGGACCGGCTAAAAATGTCGTCTGTTTCCCCACGGTGGAAACCATGTTGTAAGGTCTTTTCGTCTAAGTCTCTGAGGTACGTACCTTCTGATTTTGGTTAGGAATAGTCACTTTTTGAAGTTCAGATGATTCTTGGGAGTGTTTTTTTTTTATTTACTACAACTAGTCCAATAGTTCAACTAAACCTTTTGAAATATTTCCACATTCCTTTCAACATCTGCTGCTGCACAAGTTTTATACAAATTAAAGATATTTGTTAAAGTTTTACCCTTTCTAAAGTAAAAACAAAAATGTTTTTTTTTGGTTTAATTTTAAGTTTAACACATTTCGAAATGCTACAACAAATTCCCTAATGATTTTTGTTTATTTGTTAAAATGTCATCGAAACACAAAAGTACAACTTTTTTTATATCTTTCAGAAAACACTCCTTTCACATTTTGTATTTAACACTACAAACACATGTATATTTACTTAAATAACTCCAGATACATTCACTCACACTAGAGAGTGTAGTTATTATAGTAAAATGAAAATTATCATACAAATTTGTCAACAGTTTCAGTCATATTTTTAAAGAAATTTATCATCATATTGATGTCTTTATTCCCATTTCAAATGACAGATGGTCTGAGTTTTTTAAAGTTTAGAAAGATGGAAACTTTGTAGGGGATTCGAAAATGCTCTACGAATGCTTAAGAAACTGTTTATTAGAACTGGAAAGGGATAAATAGAGACTTCTCGAAGTTACAGCTATACATTTGGGTCAAACATATTGTTATTTTAATTGAATCCGGAAATCCCAATTTTATAACCTGTAGTCCCAAAAAATATGTACTTGATACCCACTACTCAATACTTAAACAGCACTACTGCCTATCTGAAACATGTATCAGCAACATGTATATAAACTGCAAGTTTCCCAAAGGCCAAGCATTTAAAACCTGACCTTGTAGTGTCCCCTTAGGGTCGTTCTTAGCCATAAATACCATCTAAAACATGTACAATAAACATAAATATTTTTCTTTCAGTATTTGTCACTTGTTCTGCAATTTATGTGCTGGAAATTTTTTTGCATTTACTTTTTTCTTTTCGTTTTGTCTTCATTTCTTTGGTTTTTCAAAGGTTTTTCTTCAAAGACCCTCTAATTTTCTCTCGTATTTAACACTTGAATAACCTGGAAAATGCGGCATAAATGAACACAAATGCAGTTTATGTTATTTGTTTTTTTCCTTTTCTTACGTTTTCGAGTTGTAGGAATGAATTGAAAGGTTTTACATTGAGCCACGGCGTATGAGTGGCATGCAACGCAAAAGGCTTTTGAACTCTTTTTATTGTTTGTGAAAAATCAGTTGTTTGCGCATGCGCAAATGTGGTAAGAAAAATGTAGCTTTATGAGTGGAAAAAAAACAGAAAAGAATAACAGATGCACAAATATCTATGAGTATTTATTTATGTAAAAAACAACTGGGGAGAAAATCTTTTAACCAACAACGATTTACAAGGAAATTATTGTGTGAACATTTTACTACATTGTATGTACGGTTAGAGTAAGCGGGTACTCGTGTGCCCTCAAAGGGGTATTGACTTAACATTCGTTTTCTTTTGGTTGATTAGGTGGTAGATCTTAATTTCTTGGCAATAATCAGAAAGTAGAAGAAGTAAAAAGAGGATTTGATCTGTGTGTAAAATGAAAACAGTGAATCAATAAAGTTGAGTGTCTAAATCTCTTCGATAAGTACCTTTGGCCTCTCCATTTTTTTAGTTTTAATCCAGTCGGAATACTAGAGTTTAAAAGAATATGTTTGGCATAGTTACTAATACTCTTCCAAGTTCGATGTGTGATTGCTTTTCGGCAAAAGGAAGTTACTTTTGAATAAAACAGCTAAGACGTTATGTTTCTTAATCGGGTCCATCAATGTTTGGTCATTTTGAGTGAAAAATTGTAGGTGAAGAACTAGCATTATCCTTTACTATTTTGACTTTTTTTGACGTTTCTAATTCTATCTTGCGAATGACTCGAAAGATGTTAAGCTTAAGTTTGCCAATGCTTTCTAGATTATTCGCATAACATCTGACTTTATCATTGAACCCAGTGCACAGAAGATCGGTAATTTTATGAGTAGTGCGATTTTTATACAAACCTTCATTACTGATCTTTAACCATGACAATGTCAATAAGAGATGACTGGACTTCTACAATCGAGAAAATTTGCGAAAATCTGGTGGCATATTATAAAATCTTTTAGGCGAAACACCCTTACCTTGATGGAACTGCAGTACCAGTTATTCGACTAGTGTCCGGCCAGAGAAGTATAGAGAAGACTACCATGATATAAGGCGGTTGTTCACGTAAAAGCATATCGGAAGTTATGCAACAGAGCTGGAATAACACAAATTAGCTTTGTTAGGGTTCGTCTGTATAGTTAGTTAGTTAGTTAGTGTAGTTAGTTAGTTAGTTAGTTAGTAGTTAGTTAGTTAGTTAGTTAGTTAGTTAGTTAGTTAGTTAGTTAGTTAGTTAGTTAGTTAGTTAGTTAGTTAGTTAGTTAGTAGTTAGTTAGTTAGTTAGTTAGTAGTAGTAGTTAGTAGTAGTTAGTTAGTTAGTTAGTTAGTTAGTTAGTTAGTTAGTTAGTAGTTAGTTAGTAGTAGTTAGTAGTTAGTTAGTTAGTTAGTTAGTTAGTTAGTTAGTTAGTTAGTTAGTTAGTTAGTAGTTAGTTAGTTAGTTAGTTAGTTAGTTAGTTTTTTAGTTAGTAGTTAAGTAGTTAGTTAGTTAGTAGTTAGTTAGTTAGTTAGTAGTTGTAGTTAGTTAGTTAGTTAGTTAGTTAGTTAGTTAGTTAGTTAGTTAGTTAGTTAGTTAGTTAGTTAGTAGTTAGTGTTAGTAGTTAGTTAGTTAGTTAGTAGTTAGTTAGTTAGTTAGTTAGTTAGTTAGTTAGTTAGTTAGTTAGTTAGTTAGTTAGTTAGTTAGTTAGTTAGTTAGTTAGTTAGTTAGTTAGTTAGTTAGTTAGTTAGTTAGTTAGTTAGTTAGTTAGTTAGTTAGTTAGTTAGTTAGTTAGTTAGTTAGTTAGTTAGTTAGTTAGTTAGTTAGTTAGTTAGTTAGTTAGTTAGTTAGTTAGTTAGTTAGTTAGTTAGTTAGTTAGTTAGTTAGTAGTTAGTTAGTTAGTTAGTTAGTTAGTTAGTTAGTTAGTTAGTTAGTTAGTTAGTTAGTTAGTTAGTTAGTTAGTTAGTTAGTTAGTAGTTAGTTAGTTAGTTAGTTAGTTAGTTAGTTAGTTAGTTAGTTAGTTAGTTAGTTAGTTAGTTAGTTAGTTAGTTAGTTAGTTAGTTAGTAGTTAGTTAGTTAGTTAGTTAGTTAGTTAGTTAGTTAGTTAGTTAGTTAGTTAGTTAGTTAGTTAGTTAGTTAGTTAGTTAGTTAGTTAGTTAGTTAGTTAGTTAGTTTAGTTAGGTTTTTAAGTTAGTTAGTTAGTTAGTAGTTTAGTAGTTAGTTAGTTAGTTAGTTAGTTAGTTTGTTAGTTAGTTAGTTAGTTAGGTTATTAGTTAGTTAGTTAGTTAGTTAGTTAGTGTGAGTTAGTTAGTTAGTTAGTTAGTTAGTAGTTATTTGTTAGTTAGTTAGGTATTCGTTAGTTAGTTATTAGTTAGTTATTTAGTTAGTTGTTAGTAGTTAGTTTAAGTTAGTTAGTTCGTTAGTTAGTTAGTTAGTTGTTAGTTAGTAGTTAGTTAGTTAGTTCGTTTAGTTAGTTAGTTAGTTAGTTAGTTAGTTAGTTAGTTTAGTTTAGTTAGTTAGTTAGTTAGTTAGTTAGGTTAGTAGAGTTAGTTAGTAGTTCGTTAGTTAGTTAGTTAGTTAGTTAGTTAGTTAGTTAGTTAGTAGTAGTTAGTTAGTTAGTTAGTTAGTTAGTTAGTTAGTTAGTTAGTTAGTTAGTTAGTTAGTTAGTTAGTTAGTTAGTTAGTTAGTTAGTTAGTTAGTTAGTTAGTTAGTTAGTTAGTTAGTTAGTTAGTTAGTTAGTTAGTTAGTTAGTTAGTTAGTTAGTTGAAAATTGTATACATCCAAGAGAGTTAGAGTCATCTGATTGAGAACAAAAATTTTAATTTTTAAGAATTTTAAAAACTTTAAACATTAGGAGGATTATGATGTTCTACTAAACAACCAGAGAAAAACTTCGCATTTGTTGATGATCATACTGCAATATAAAAAAAGTTTTCTTTTTAAACCCTATTCTGGGTGATGAGTGAATTGAAATGACTTGAGATGAGATGGTTTACCAAGCAATTTGTCTTGCATGGCTTTTTAAACATGCATTAAAAATGTAAATAATTATAGAAAATTGGATGTGAAACATGGTGTTGCATGCAACGAGTCTGGCAAAAAGAACTTGGTAAATAGAGGAAATATGTCATCTTAGGAAACACAACCACAATAAACCATGACTAGGATGGATGAATATCAGTTTAGATACACATTGCCACAACCAAAAAAAAGTATAGAAAACAGAGTAAAACAACAGTGAGAGTAAGTATATGGCAACAATCGGCATTTTTGTGTTACAGAAAGGGGGGAAATAGTTGAGAAGGGAACTCTGGGAGGATTTTTGAATGACTAACATTTTTAATTTATATGTACTAGCAGCAAAAAATCTAAATGCTACAAATGGAACTGTAATATAATGCCACAAATGCTACAAACCAAATGCCAGTAGACGACATAATGGCTGAGCTTGATTTGAAGCTTTTAAACTCTCTTCCATATTCTGTTGCATGAATGAGCCTGTGTTTAGATTGTTGGGAATGCGATACTAACTGGGAGGTATTTGAAGCAACAAAAAAACCGTTTTAATTCTTATAGTTTTTCTTTTTTGCTCTACGCTTCACATTTTCATTTTATAGGATGTGTTTTATTTTAATTTGATTTCATTTCTGCAACATGAGCCTTATTTTGCAACATGATTATACATGTATGATGACTATAACGATGACGACGTTGTAGTTTATGTAGCAAGACTGATTTTTGCTGTTGCATTACGATTTTCTGTGTCTGAAAATGAAATCATTTTGAAGTTGTTGTTCAAAGCTTATTTGAGCTGCTGTTGTTTCTTGGAAAGGATTTCTTCAATTTTGATTTCTTAGTTACACTTTTCTTTTCCTTTTTTGCCATTGTCTTTATTATTCATATTACATATACTTATGGACACATACATTTGTATGTATATATTTTTTAATTTGATGATGTCGTTGTCATAATCATGTTGCAGTTAAGTTTTGTTTCCAACTTCAAATATTTTGGAATTTGTCTGTCCATGTTAGGGTTTTCCGTTTGTGATACTTTTTTGGTTTGATTTAGATTGTAACTAGAAAATTGAAACACGCATGATTACTTTCACACCAAGATCATCTAAGTTTGGAATTCGTGTTATTCGAAGATTAAGGACATAGCGTTGCAAAACAACTTAAAAATTGAGGAGAATTCTGTTAAAGCTAAAATACTTAGCGACAAATATTATTCTAGTTCTTCTTTATTAAAGCGGTTCTGGACTACATTTCTAGGAAATTAATGCCAATACAATAGTTAAAGATATAAGGCAAGGGGTTAAGATATGTTTTGTGTGGGCTCTTAAGATTGGCTCCGCAGATTATTCCTTGATTCACCACTAAGCACTATACTGTATTATTATGGTGTACCGGATCAAAGGAACACGTTTAACATGAACCCTTGGTTACTGACTGCTGTATTCCAGAATTCAGTATGTTGAACTAAAACCTAACAAAAACTGCTATTGGGCTATCGTTAAAGTCGCACCCGTCCCGATAAAACCTGACAAACCTTAAAGCTATGTATGTATGTATGTCACACTTAAGTTTTATAGGATTAGTTGATTTTGTTCTGATCAGTGTTGGTCCGGCTCTGAGTCCGCAAGGTCCTGCATCAACCCTTGAATGACCTCCAAGGAACCATGAAAGTCAACTAAACTTACATAACGGCTTTGAGTTGTGACCTATTAAAAAATGAGTTTTTCCTGTAATTTTCCCTTATGTAGGAACACAGAAATTGACCGGAAGACTTTTCGGCTGATCCCTAATATAGAAGTTGGGAAGCAATCAGACATAGAATATGAAATCGATCCCTGCGTGATAAGAACGAACTCCTTAAATCTTCAGAGAAAAGATCAGTAAAGGACAGCTGGTACAAATGACAAATTAATGTCGAGTGCTTTACGTGAACACCGGCCGTATTGGCCTATTTCACGGTGGTCTTTTTCAACCGTGACAACTCACCATCGCTCCATTTTGTTTAATGGAAGTTCCGGTCCAGTATACGTGCACTTTGCTCAAGTACTTGAGTTATCTAATCTGTGACAATTGCTGCCCCGTTGCTTAACTTCCGAGATGCAAAAACATCACTTCCGTTTACAACCACACAGATGGGATGGCCTCTGGTGAGTCGGCAACAACACCTAGTGACGTAACTGGTAGAGTACGAATCCATCAAATAAGCCGATACTTTGTTCTTATTTACAGAGGGCACACTGTGGGAAATCTGGTATAAACAGAGTTTGCTCTGAACATACCTGGACAAGGAAGGAAAATTCAATGGTATCACTTGTATAAGATACCTTTCATTCATCACCATTCAACCCTGCACACTTCTCATTTATCCGACACACTTATAAGAGAACAACATACGACAGACTCACTATAGGTATACGGACGGATGAGTTCCGTGTACCCCTACATTCATCCTGTATCATATATATTTAGCGCCAACTCATTTCCAACGCTTAGTCCCATAATCACTCCTCTGGGGTATCTGTTGTCGTTCGGCAACAGCGCCGAACTTATCCCGAAATATAGATATCACCGTACATCAGTCTTTTAACCGCCACTAATTCTTCCCGCGAATTTGGGTTTCAACTACAGCCACAACGTGGATCCGAGGAGTAAATTGACATCACCAGTTCATAGTCCAGGCAGATTGCAATACATCAAGGGCGGATACAAATGACAGCATAAGCAGATACCAACTCACTCATATGTATAGAGACATATGTATGTGTCGATGTTGGATGTTGTAACAAGCCTCTATGGTGATCCGCTAAAGCATGCATATCAATCTCCTAGCATGGTCAACTATTATATAATGTCCTATCTACACAACTGCCCTAAACGCAATCGGTCTCGTGAAAGTTTCTTTAAGGCTGACGACCTACAGTCACGTGAAACGCTTGATTACTTGATCGTCAATTTTTACATTTATGGAGGCAAAACTAATTTTAACAAGTTGACGGTATTATCACCACATAAGAGAGTAGCACTAGGTTCCATACGTCATTATGTTAAGTTTAACTGTCGGTACAGATTAAAAGTTTTCTTTACCCAGTTTTGCGTTTTGTTGTGGCTGAAATCTTAGTCTAAATTACGCTTCAAAGATCGTGTACCATCAATTTTAGTTTCTTTCTTATGCTAGACTTAAGTCCCTCGTACAGATATCGGACATGTTAACCCTAAAAGAGATGTTGCATTCGTTATCCATACAATTAATTATGCTTTAAGGAAAGATATATAATTTTTGGATTATTTAAATTTAATCGGTTTGCAATTCGATTTGACCCGTATAAATGGGTCAAATATGTATGTCAGATTGTTAATAAAGTTATCTTGGAGCTATTATAACGACTCAAAATGGGCCATAAATTACTTTTTTCAAATTTCAGAACACAATATCTCAAATCGCAGATTTGATAGAGATAGTCTGTTAGATTCGGGTTGAGTTGGGTTATCTGGGTTAAACATTTGTCGGTCTGTGTTATTATCCATAACGAGGAATCTTCTACCTCACCACAATGTTCAGCGCGGTGTAATCCTTAAGAAAAGTATAACTTGGTCTCAGGGTTTCGATTTTTTTTTTTCAAATTGTTATCCTGAGACTTTTAAATCGGAACTATAGTTATAAAGCATTGATAGTAAATTATCATAAATAAAGTTGGATTACAAAGAGTTAGGAAAATGCAGTTAAGACTTCTGATTTCTGAAATTAGGCAAACTAACAATGGCAACCCCTAATAATTCAGACTAAATGAATTTTTCTTTCCTTGTTGTCATCCATTTTTGTATGCAACCAAAAAACATGCATACAAACTTAATGCCTGACTGATGGATGAATGGATGAATGTTCATTTACTTGTATAGAGATGGATAACTGGATAAATGTTTTATTAGCTGTTTTAAAATCATATGAAGCTGGACAAGGCATACATATACTATAACAATTTCACTGGCTTCTGGTTATGAAATTCAATTCCTTAAACATTTAAGAAGTATTTAAGTTGTTTTAATGTTTAACTGCAGATTTCTCACTTGTAATTTTTGAACCATTTATTTGTTTCTTTTCTTTAAAAAAAATTTTATTTGTAGTTTGTGTTTTATTGCGCCTTGTTTTGTTGTCGATGTTGCAATTGTTGTCATTTTGCTTCTGTTGTATATATATTTTTTATAGTTTTTGGTCAGAGCAGGAAATGAGTTTTACAAATAAAATAATTAGTTTAACAAGGAAATGCATGTTGTGGCATCTTTATACCATTTAAAGATATAAAATATATATTTTTTTTGATAAAAGATTTAAAATCTTAATTAAAATTTAATTCTAGTTTATCTTAAGTTAAACTTTTGTTAAACAACAGTTGTTGTAAGTGATAAGGATCTTATTGGTTTATAGGGTTTATAAATGGTATAATGTGCGAAGAATGGTGATTTAAAATGTGTTGAAAGATTAATACTTAAAGGGCGTTACAAAAGGAATAAATTTACAGAGTTACAAGTGCATGTTCTAGTGTTGGAATGAATACATTTCGACAACTTAGCATAATTTCGGTTTTATAACCGATCGATATAACTCCAGATCAAAATGTCGAAACAATATATTGCCCTGTGATAAAGTAAATTTAAAAGCAGACCTGAGAAAAGCTGGATGGATTACATACCTCTAAGAAGTCTTTTCCAGGCCACAATTGCGTACTCTCCGACATCAAAACTTAAAACATGACAATGAAAATAGTCTATAGAAACCGATTCGTTCAAGTATAATGGTATCGTGATACACAGGCTTAAGAATAATCCAGTTTATTAGAAAAACTTTGGAAGTTCCCTGCCAAATAATTAAGGAACGCTTCCCCCAATGGTGGAAATCAGAACTATGTTGGGAAACATATAGAAACTTTGTTGGGAAACACATAGAAACTTTAACATTAGACAGGTTTTCTCATTTTTAAGTCAACTAGCTTCTTAAAATATTTTCGCTCTACTACTCCCTTAACTATATTCCGGTCAACTGGGAAAAAATTTGACAAGAGACGTCATTAAAATGCGAAAGATTCCATAAAAGTCTTTCGCATTCTTATGACGCCTAGATTTTCCTCTTTTGAACATTAAACCTTGGAGGAGCATATAAGGCATCAACTACAGCTGGATGGATTACATACCTCTAAGAAGTCTTTCCCAGGCCACAATTGCGTTTTCTCCGACATCATAACTTAAAACTTGACAATGAAAATAGTCTATAGGAACCGATTCGTTCAAGTATAATGGTATCCTGATACACAGGCTTAAGAATAAATCCAGTTTATTAGAAAAACTTTCGAAGTACCCTGCCAAATAATTAAGGAACGCTTCCCCCAATGGTGGAGATCAGAACTATGTTGGGAAACATATAGAAACTTTGTTGGGAAACACATAGAAACATTAACATTAGCTACAACATATCATGGTCAATTAAGTCAACTGGCTTCTTGAAATATTTTCGCTTTACCACTCCCTTAACTATATTCCGGTCAACTGGGGAACAAATTGGGCAAGAGACGTCATAAGAATGCGAAATATTCTTATGACGTCTAAATTTTCCACTTTTGAGCGTGAAACGTTGGAGGAGCATATAAGGAATCAACTAGAAGTCACATCGCGGCTTTCAAAAAGTCAACATGCGCATAGACGTGTATGCCTATCTTAAGGATCGATCTATAGAAACAGTTCTAAACGAGATTCTAAGAGTTGCAGAAAGATTTTTCATATTAACACTGTACAATGTGAGAACCCCCTCGGGACATGTTCTATTCATGATTTTCCCTCATCTGGGTGTCATTGCAATCCGGGGGAAAACTGGTGCTACTAATACCTATAGTCTGCCGGAACTATAAACTGATAGAGTCAAATGTATTCTTTTGCTTTCCTTAGAATGATTTAACCTGGCGTCGAACCAGGGAACCTTGTAATGTGGCACCACGGAAACCGATAGCCTACTGGGTAGAATTCCCGACATTGTCTTGTCTCGGTTATTGGAGAGGTCCCCTCGTGATGTACATGGTGGCTGTAGTTTAAATCCAAACTCACGGGAAGAAAATATTGGTTAAAAGATTGTTAGAATGTAAAGTCTACAATTCGGGATAAGTTCGGTGCTGTTGCCGAAAAGACAACAGATGCCCTACAGAGCAGTGACTGAGGGACTCTGCGTTGAAAATGAGTTGGTGTCAAATATATATCATACTGCATAGATCTAGGAGTATGTGGGCCTCACCCAATGAGTATGTCAGATGAATGAGAAGTGTTCTGGCTTGAGTGGTGATGGATGTAAGGTATCTTATACAAGTGATACCATTAAATTTTCCTTTTTTGGCCGCGTATTTTTATGGTTTACTCTGTTCAAACCAGATTTACCACTGTGTGTTCTCTGTGAGTAAGAATAAGACGGCTTATTTGATGGATATGTATTTCGGTGTACCGATTACGCCTGTAAGTGAATATAGGTGAAAGTCATTCCATCTCATCTCGGATGTTAAGTAACGTAAAGGTTCGAGATTAGATATCACGAACCGTCAAAAATAGAACTACAACTGTTCACTACAAAGGCTCAGATTCCAAGCTTTAATCTGCGGCCAAATTTCCATCAGACAATGCCAAATATCTAGGTATAATTCTGTACTCTAAACTGTCATGGAAAAGTACAGTTTTGAACCAACCATGTGACTAAATATTTATATAACCCCTATTGGATGTTGATAGATAATTCAGCGTCAGAATACCCTTAGAATCTGTACATACAATTCAAAAATAGACTGGGTCTAACATCACCATAGAGACTACTATGACAATGAGTAGATGTATAGGCTATTAAGAATGGGTTATGGAGATTTCCGATGAGAATTCTGTTGAAATTCCGCTGGGATTCTTTCTTCAAAAGGCTGAAAATAGATGGAATAACCACATGCTGAGTGACCAAGCAAATTTGGCTATCTCTCTCTCAATGAAAATCATACTATGGAACTAATAACCCGTAATTGAAAGGATATATCGGGGTTGCTTGAGGTAATAACAGGGCATTGAATGCTAGATAGACATGTAAGTCGTCTTATGATCATCTTCAAGGAATACTGAGAAAGTTACTAAAATAGGAAAATGGAAGAAACTGTCTAACCCCTACTCTGTGAATGCCCGATACTAATCCCCAAGAGAAATAGATTCTTTGGCAACTACATAATATCCAACTTTGATCAGTTACTATCAGGGTCTAAACTTTATGATACTGAGATTTATCTCGGCTATAGACTGGAACCAATATATGTTTAATATGTATAAAAAAGATTCTGAATACATAAAAGATTCCAAATTCCTAAAACATAGAGGAAGTATTTCAATAAGTAGGTGGTCTTTTCAAATGTCAAGTATATCAATCGAAACAAATAAAAAATAGTTGGAGTGAAAGTAAATATAAATTTATACACAATATCCTTAAAATTCAATAAATCCAAAAAATTTTCATTGAAAATTCCCCATATTATCTAAAAATTAATTCTTTCACAACACACAACTAAATAAAATATTCAAATCATGAAGTAGAAATCTAATAAAATAAAAGTACAGTCCATACCAGACGACACTATATGAATACACAAAAATTTACTTAAAAGGATACCCTCGATCGTTCGTATACATACGAACCTTTTGGCCAAATCAAATAAAATAACAAGTAAAGAGCGATAAGAGTCCATAAAAGATGGAGAAGAATATTTAATCAAACAAATGTAAGGTAAACAACATTCAAAAGAGAGAAAAAAATTCTGAAAAAAGGAATCACAACATTAAAAAAAGGAAAAAAGAAACAACGATAAAAATGATAAAAAGGACAGACAGGGATGTGTGCAAAGAACAGGCAACACAATCATTCCATTAACTCCAATCTTTTCCAACCAGTCATACATCCATATATTCAATCACAAAAACCAAATTCTGCTTTTATCCTCTTAGACGGACGACCCTATATTTGTTAGTTGGATGATGATGATGGTTGGTTGTTGGTTTCTTTTTGTTGTTGTTGTTATTTATCTTGACAAAACGATCCCAGTTTTGTGGATATAAAAGCAACACGTTTAACCATATAAACACTACTTCGTATGCCATACAAGATTTTTATTTTATGGTAGAAGGACATTAAAAACGCCAACTCATGATCAACACAAATATGTGTTCAGATCAATGAGTGTGTGATTGTGATTTTGTCTTTGTATTTGTATAAAATAAATGAGGATTCGAAACTGCACAATATGAACCTTCAGAGTCAAACTGGTTTCTTCTTGTGTTAGTCAACAAATAAAACAACAGTCAACAGAAATAAGAAACTCCTTTGGCCGCAAACAGCAACAGGAATACGTTTCTTACTTTTGTTGGCCGCTTTCAAACCAGTTTGTTTCGTTTACTTTTCACTTTATTATTATTCATTTGAGTTTGAATTCATTTCTGTTTCAGTTTATGTTTGTTGTGTGCCATACAATACCAATATTATACAATCTTTACCTGCGCTTACAACACACATTCGAGTGGACTAAAAAATATCCAGCTCGAAGGGTCCCCAAGAGAAGATTTTTACTTTTTGTCTGGTTTTTGTAAGAATGTGTGTGTAAAAGTATTTTAGGCTGTTTTTCTTGGGGAGGATTTGAGGACGTTGGTTGTTTATTTCAAAAATAAAAGAATACAACTTTTGTATCTTTTCTTTATTATCAATATTGGGGTAATGGGTTAAAATATGTACGAGGATGGTGCAAGAAATTGTAATTGACGATATTTTGATTCCTTTATTTATAATAGTAAACGTAACGCTACTCCGTAATTTCGGTTTGGTAGATGAGGGACAGTTGTTCCAACTAGGACAACGCACGGGGACTAACTAACTAACTACTACTAACTAACTAACTAACTAACTAACTAACTAACTAACTAACTAACTACTAACTACTAACTAACTAACTAACTAACTAACTAACTAACTAACTAACTAACTAACTAACTAACTAACTAACTAACTAACTAACTAACTAACTAACTAACTAACTAACTAACTAACTAACTAACTAACTAACTAACTAACTAACTAACTAACTAACTAACTAACTAACTAACTAACTAACTAACTAACTAACTAACTAACTAACTAACTAACTAACTAACTACTAACTAACTAACTAACTAACTACTAACTAACTAACTAACTAACTACTAACTAACTAACTAACTACTAACTAACTAACTAACTAACTAACTAACTAACTAACTAACTAACTAACTAACTAACTAACTAACTAACTAACTACTAACTAACTAACTAACTAACTAACTAACTAACTACTAACTACTAACTAACTAACTAACTAACTAACTAACTAACTACTAACTAACTAACTAACTAACTAACTAACTAACTAACTAACTAACTAACTAACTAACTAACTAACTAACTAACTACTACTAACTAACTAACTAACTAACTAACTACCTAACTAACTAACTAACTAACTAACTAACTAACTAACTAACTAACTAACTACTAACTAACTAACTACTAACTACTAACTAACTAACTAACTAACTACTAACTAACTAACTAACTAACTAACTAACTAACTAACTAACTAACTACTACTAACTAACTAACTAACTAACTAACTAACTAACTACTAACTAACTAACTAACTAACTAACTAACTAACTAACTAACTAACTACTAACTAACTAACTAACTAACTAACTAACTAACTAACTAACTAACTAACTAACTAACTACTAACTAACTACTACTAACTAACTAACTAACTAACTAACTAACTAACTAACTAACTAACTAACTAACTACTAACTAACTAACTAACTAACTAACTAACTAACTAACTAACTACTAACTAACTAACTAACTAACTAACTAACTAACTAACTAACTAACTAACTAACTAACTAACTAACTAACTAACTAACTAACTAACTACTAACTAACTAACTAACTAACTAACTACTAACTAACTAACTAACTAACTAACTAACTAACTAACTAACTAACTAACTAACTAACTAACTAACTAACTAACTACTAACTAACTAACTAACTAACTAACTAACTAACTAACTAACTAACTAACTAACTAACTAACTAACTAACTACTACTAACTAACTAACTAACTAACTAACTAACTAACTAACTAACTAACTAACTAACTAACTAACTAACTAACTAACTAACTAACTAACTAACTAACTAACTAACTAACTAACTAACTAACTAACTAACTACTAACTAACTACTACTAACTAACTAACTAACTAACTAACTAACTAACTAACTAACTAACTAACTAACTAACTAACTAACTAACTAACTAACTAACTAACTAACTAACTAACTAACTAACTAACTAACTAACTAACTAACTAACTAACTAACTAACTAACTAACTAACTAACTAACTAACTAACTACTAACTAACTAACTAACTAACTACTAACTAACTAACTAACTAACTAACTAACTAACTAACTAACTACTAACTAACTAACTAACTAACTAACTAACTAACTAACTAACTAACTAACTAACTAACTAACTAACTAACTAACTAACTAACTAACTAACTAACTAACTAACTAACTAACTAACTAACTAACTAACTAACTAACTACTAACTAACTAACTAACTAACTACTAACTAACTAACTAACTAACTAACTAACTAACTAACTAACTAACTAACTAACTAACTAACTAACTAACTAACTAACTAACTAACTAACTAACTAACTAACTAACTAACTAACTAACTAACTAACTAACTAACTAACTAACTAACTAACTAACTAACTAACTAACTAACTAACTAACTAACTAACTAACTAACTAACTAACTAACTAACTAACTAACTACTAACTAACTAACTAACTAACTAACTAACTAACTAACTAACTAACTAACTAACTAACTACTAACTAACTAACTAACTAACTAACTAACTAACTAACTAACTAACTACTAACTAACTAACTAACTAACTAACTAACTAACTACTAACTAACTAACTAACTAACTAACTAACTAACTAACTAACTAATAACTAACTAACTAACTACTAACTAACTAACTAACTAACTAACTAACTAACTAACTAACTAACTAACTAACTAACTAACTAACTAACTAACTAACTAACTAACTAACTAACTAACTAACTAACTAACTAACTAACTAACTAACTAACTAACTAACTACTACTAACTAACTAACTAACTAACTAACTAACTAACTAACTAACTAACCTAACTAACTAACTACTACTACTAACTACTAACTACGACTAACTAACTAACTACTACTAACTAACTACTAACTACTAACTAACTAACTAACTAACTAACTAACTACTAACTAACTAACTAACAACTAACTAACTACTAACTAACTACTAACTAACTAACTAACTAACAACTAACTAACTAACTAACTAACTAACTAACTAACTAACTACTAACTAACTAACTAACTAACTAACTACTAACTAACTAACTACTACTAACTACTAACTAACTTAACTAACTAACTAACTAACTAACTAACTAACTACTAACTACTACAACTAACTAACTAACTAACTACTAACTACTAACTAACTACTAACTAACTAACTAACTAACTAACTCAACTAACTAACTAACTAACTAACTAACTAACTAACTAACTCTAACAACTACTAACTAACTAACTAACTAACTAACTACTAACTAACTAACTAACTACTAACTAACTAACTAACTAATCTTTTGTGTAGCCCGTGGGTTAACCATAACAGGTTTAGTTCATGTATGAAAACAACGGTTTCGTTGGTCTGAGGTTTAATATATCCTTCGGGGCAAGTGTCCGATCCAGTATCATCATCATCTATGTGTTTGGACCCGTCAGTAAACCAATTTTTTTCCTCTAACTAACTAAACCACAAAGATCCTATGCGATGACCCTAACGAAAGCAGGACGAGGAGTCTGAGGTTAATATGATGGTGCATATTTTACTACGTCAGTAGTTTATATGAAAACTAGCTTACATGACAAAGTCGGTAATAGAATCCGTAATGGTTACTTAAATTCCGTCTAGTATAAACTAAAATGATCACATTACATGCTATGGGTCTAAAACAAGTGCCACATAACCAATTCTCCTGCAATTGTATTTATTGGAAAACTACTTCCTAGAATTAGACAAACTTCGAGCCAGTAAACAGGATGTCTGTTTGAATCATTCTTAATCTTCACAGACGCTACGGCAAAAACTCACGTTGTGAGAATTTTTCGAAAAATGTGATATATTCCGATTCCTTAAAATCTGTAAAATTATAACAATACTTTTAAGCGTTATTACTGATAAAAAACCTCGTACGTGATCACATACTCGTATTATGGAGACAATTCCTCCGATGTATATATAAATATGTACATAAGTACAAACATACATGGAACGAATGACTACATTCCCATTAACGAATCTGTACAATCCTTTCGTTTGCTGGGGATCATTCTGGATGATTGCTTGACTGGCTGGTTCTTTGTTCTTTATATTTGTTCTTTTCTTGGATTTTTTTCTTATATTTTTTACAAAGATTCTTCCTTTTTTATGTTTTAATATTTGACTTTTGTACACAAAAGTCATTTTAAAGTACCTACTTTGGGTTGAAATAAAGGAATAGAAGGAAAAAAAGTAAAACTAAAAGAACACAGGAATAAAGTATATTTACCTTGTGTAGTTTATTTAAGTTTTGTTTAAGTCTTAAATAAATAAATGATGAAATATCGCACCCATGTGTGGAATAAATTTTATTTGATTTTAGTCTGCCGCTAATACGCTGTGTCCCTTCCTAGATATTTGTATGTGTAGGTTTTAGAGATTTTAAAGAACAATTTTTTATAAAAGATTGGACTTTGATTACTACTACATAGACTCCAAAATAAGTGAAGAAGTTCAGGACTAGATACGGAATTAGATCGTGGTTTAACGCTTTATATGAATTTTAACTGTAAACTTGGATCTGAACTAAATGCTTAAGCAATTGAAAGACCATTAGATAAGTGCTCGGTTAATGTCCAATCCATAATACATATCTCTACATCTAGAACATTAATACATAATGTATTTCGTAGCCTTTTTGAAAAAATAAAACTTTGATGTATTCATAATTTAGTCCCAGCTGTTCTCAAAACTGCTGCACGAATTCCTTTAATAGTTTTTTTAGAAACATTTAATTTATTCTTTTTTCCTTTCCTACATTAAAAACATCTTGATTTGATTTTTATTATGCAGCTTTATAGATTTGGATCAAATGCCTCATAAGTATAAAAATTGTTTTTGAAATGTTTAATGAATCAAATTGACTGTTTTCTAGAAACGGAGCAGAAATTTTGAAATAATCTTCTTCTCCACATTAACAAGAAATCAAAATACATACAAACTAACCCCATCTCTATAAAAAAGAAACACATTTAAATTAACGTTTAAAAAATAAAAACAAAAACACATTAAAGATTCCTTGAAAATCCTCTTGAGTTTGGTTAAATCAAAACACATACACTAACTCACTCACACTCACTCATAACGTAAGTTTAAAATCTTAATAAATACACAAACAAATCTTTAACGGCGACAAGAAAATTTCAAAAGAATTACGAAAAAGGGATACGCGCGGATCGACAACAACAACAACAGCAACAAAGAATAACAACACAAAGTCAGCGAACGGATTCCCATAAATGTTGAAAGTTGTGTGAGATGACGAGAAGTCACATGATAATGATGATGTATGAAGTTTGTAATGATGATCATATAATACATTTTACAATATGAAAATTATTATTGTGATCATTATGAAGTTTATTGTGAAATTGAGGATGATGATGAAATGTTTACATTTCCTTATAAGTTTTTTTTTTCTTGCATATACAACTAAACACTTAACTGAATTTGGTTAAAGGTTTTGCACCTTCTGAAATCTTTAGTTATATATATTCTGAAGTTTTGTGGCTGCTTTCGTGCTGTTATTCTCTGTTAAGCTCTATTTGATTAATCATGATCTAGTTCTAGTTCAGTTCTAGTTCAGTTCTAGTTCAGTTCAGTTCAGTTCTAGTTCAGTTCTAGTTCAGTTCTAGTTCAGTTCTAGTTCAGTTCTAGTTCAGTTCTAGTTCAGTTCTAGTTCAGTTCTAGTTCAGTTCTAGTTCTAGTTCAGTTCTAGTTCTAGTTCAGTTCTAGTTCAGTTCTAGTTCTAGTTCAGTTCTAGTTCAGTTCTAGTTCAGTTCTAGTTCAGTTCTAGTTCAGTTCTAGTTCTAGTTCATTCTAGTTCAGTTTCTAGTTCAGTTCTAGTTCAGTTCTAGTTCAGTTCTAGTTCATTCTAGTTCAGTTCTAGTTCAGTTCTAGTTCAGTTCTAGTTCAGTTCTAGTTCAGTTCTAGTTCAGTTCTAGTTCATTTCTAGTCAGTTCTAGTTCAGTTCTAGTTCAGTTCTAGTTCAGTTCTAGTTCAGTTTCTAGTTCAGTTCTAGTTCAGTTCTAGTTCAGTTCTAGTTCATTTCAGTAGTTCTAGTTCAGTTCTAGTTCAGTTTCTAGTTCAGTTCTAGTTCAGTTCTAGTTCAGTTCTAGTTCAGTTCTAGTTCATTCTAGTTCAGTTCTAGTTCAGTTCTAGTTCAGTTCTAGTTCAGTTCTAGTTTCAGTTCTAGTTCAGTTCTAGTTCAGTTCTAGTTCAGTTCTAGTTCAGTTCTAGTTCAGTTCTAGTTCAGTTTCTAGTTCAGTTCTAGTTCAGTTCTAGTTCAGTTCTAGTTCAGTTCTAGTTCAGTTCTAGTTCAGTTCTAGTTCAGTTCTAGTTCAGTTCTAGTTCAGTTCTAGTTCAGTTCTAGTTCAGTTCTAGTTCAGTTCTAGTTCAGTTTCTAGTTCAGTTCTAGTTCAGTTCTAGTTCAGTTCTAGTTCAGTTCTAGTTCAGTTCTAGTTCAGTTCTAGTTCAGTTCTAGTTCAGTTCTAGTTCAGTTCTAGTTCAGTTCTAGTTCAGTTCTAGTTCAGTTCTAGTTCAGTTCTAGTTCAGTTCTAGTTCAGTTCTAGTTCAGTTCTAGTTCTAGTTCAGTTCTAGTTCAGTTCTAGTTCAGTTCTAGTTCAGTTCTAATCTCTTTCTAAATTGTTTTAAATTTTTGTGAATAGACTTTCAATCATAGGCAATATCTTCTATATTTCCAATAAAACACCTAGCTTTTATTCAAATATCATCGACTGTTTCCTTACAAATACAAATGCAAACATTGAAATTAAACAAAGTGAAATCTAAAGCCTCCCAAAGAGTTGAAAACAACTACAACATCAACAATAACAAAAGAAGAAAACAAAAAAAAAAACAACAACAGCGAAAAGACTACGCAAAGAATTATTTCGATTTCGATTCCTGTTGCTCCTTTACAGTTGAGACGAGTATTTACACAATTTGACTTTGTTGTAATTGTTGTTGTTGTTGGTGTTGTTGCCGTGATACTTTAAGCTGCTTTGGGGTATAGGAACGAGTATCTGTTGGGTTGGTATGTATCTGGTTGTTCTGTAACAGGCAGGCAACAGGCTGATAGGCAGCCAGGCTGGATGACTGTTTCTTATTATTATTGTTGTTGTAGTTTTTGTTGTAATGTAAGATCCCAGGCGGTTGGTTCTCTATGCCATACAATTACACACATTCATACAAACAAACAATATAAACAGCAACAACAACAACAACAAAAAGCAACAAGTCACTTGAGAAAGGGGGAGATCGTAAAAATGCATTTTACTGAAAAGAAATGAAAAGGATTGTATGGCTGCCTTATTTTTCTGGTATCTTTCTTTCTTTACAAGAAAAGTGGATGGATGCTGTGTTGTTTGGATACACGTACACACACACACATACTTACACTCTGTGTTACATTACATCCAGAGAAACTGAGGTAACTTCAGTACATTGAACTTGTTACGTGCTGGATGAAAGAAAAAAATTATAAAAAAGAGATACAAAACATAAAACTATTTCAACACAAAAGGAGCACACAACACACAAGTTTTTCTTGTATAGATTTTCCTGCCATTAACTCAACTCTATCGTTTGCAAGAAGAAGGCATGTGTACGAGTACCAATGCCATAACTTGCCACATTGTTGTTGCCATTCAGTCATTCAGCCTGCCTGCCTGTTTTTCTTGGTTATTATCCTCTTTTCTTTTATTTTTTTTCTATTTTGTAGAAAATGATTTAAGTAACGAAATCGCCTGTATTCCCTTGAAGCCACCTGGTTGGGTTAAGTAACATTGGTAAAATAAACTATTAACTCAAGTACAGGAAGGAAATCATCAGCTGTTAAGAAAATTGTATCAAGGAAATTTAACTCTTTATCTTTAATAGATTTTCAATATTTTTCATAATTATTTGTACTTTAAATAATGTTAATGGAATTTATTCATAGATTTAAAAAAAATATTATATCTTTTTGTCAGGGGTTCCAACATGGTTACTTACATGGAAGAGTTTGCATTTCCAGCTACTTTTAAGGAATGTTTCCCAACTATCCTGAGAAAAAGATGGGGCCTTAAACCATACTTTGTGCACTGGATGTACACCATGGTCATAAGACCTATTTTGACCTACGGAGCTTTTTGGTGGAGAGTGGTGGATACCAAGACTTACCTCACTATTCTAAACAAGGTACAAAGATTAGCATGTCTTGCAATTACTCGCTGTTTGAGCTCCACCCCTCAGGCTAGTCTAGAGACGATGCTGAATATAACTCCTATTGATACATATATTAAATGCATTTCAGCTAAATCTGCTCTAGGGATGATTGGGCCGCGAACACTGTCTTAAGGGACGACGTGATCTCAATCTATACTGATGCCTCAAAGACAGAAAGGGGCACGTAATCGTGAATCTTCTCCGAAAAACTAAATCTTCTACTGTCTCTTCGACTACCAGACACCTGCACGTTCCTTTAGGCAGAGATATATACCATCTATACAGCCACGAGAAGAATCCGGGAACTAAATCTCGAAAATTCTACTATACATATGTACATACTTGGACAGCCTTGCATTAATCAAGGCTCTTAACTGTTATTAAGTCGAAACGTTTTCTCAATTGTGTTCAATCATTGTTAATATGGGTTCCAGGACATGAGGGCATCCGGGGATATATCTGAATGCGCAACAAAAGGGTCGTCCCTAGACTTAACCCTTGCGCAAAAGGATATTCACACTCTCGTCAGGGGATTGATAGATAAATGGGCTTTGAGTGAGACGGAACTTAGGTGGTCAAATACACCACTTGTACAATATCGAGACTGCTCTGGCCCACTCTGACAACATATAGGGCTATCTTGTCTCTTAGTAGGAACTCGATTAGGCTTCTAACTGTTATAATTACTTGACACTGTATGATTGGACATATGTCGGAACGTATGGGCTTGGTAGAGCTCTTTTCCATGATCTGGACTGTTTCAGAGTTGCGTCAATAGTAAACATAGTCGGTTTTATTAGAAGCACCGGCTGGTTTTCACGGAGATGGAACGAACGAACCAAGTAGTTAACGAAATTAGGGAGGGAAATCATTCTCTCAATATTCGGGAAAAGCAATTCTAACGGTATCACAATGGGCCATAAGGCCTCCGAGTGAATTCGTTTAATAGCGAGCAACCGAATTCCTAAGAGTTCAAAGCGAATAACTTCTAAATCAGGGCAATGATAAAGAAGGTGTTCGTTATATGGTAGACCAAGATTCTTGCATGGTTACCAAGTATACAGTGCCATGATGCAGGTAGGCTCGTTGTGCCATCTTTCCTGGGAAATTCCATAGAACCTTTTGTCGAGTCTTTGTTTGCCAAATCGGACATTGATGCTTCCATTTTCGCTAATTAATCAGCTGCACAATTGCCCCTCAAATCCCCGTGTCCCCGAACCCATTTAAGTACGACTGTTAAATGTATCGCCATCCTATTTAAGGATGCCCGGCATTCCTGGACTAGTGTAGATGTAGTATATACAATTAGAGATTTGATGGCAGCTTGAATATCAGTACTTAAGCGCTAATTATCTGCCCAACAAACCAAACCACCCCCGCGGCATGTTTCCTTGATGATAGATCCCATTTTGGAGTATTGCAATCCCGGGGTAAAGATCCTCAAGTCTGCCCACAGGCCTTATCCTGGCTGGTCAGTTGGTGGCTGTGGTTTAAACCCAAATTCGCGGGAAGAGATTGTTGGTTTAAGGGCTGATATACGCTACATATAATGCGTTGGCTGATTCACTTTTCTTTGGATTCCTGTACCTGATCGGTATTTCTTACCGGTCGTGTAGTAGGGAGCCGGTGTATGTTGGGGAATTGTCAGATTAGCGTTCAGTAGTTGCCTGTCATTCCGTAGAAAGATCTTTATGATCATGGAAATGGAACTGATGTAAAAATTGGTGAAAGATTGGGAAAGTCTCCATATATTGGAGACTATATGTATGCCTTTTTACGCTTCGGGGAAGTTTCTCGGTGCTGTTGCCATCTCAACAGGATATATTGATTCATACTACGCGACTATTTGTCGGGGCAATTATTGGGTTCAGTTGACTTTGGAAATTCTTACATCCTTTCTTACAGATCGGTCCATGAAGAGGGATTCTGATTTATTATCTTGGATATTTCGGGCTACCAAATACGTCTCTAGGTGCTGTTGCCAAACCAACAGAAGCCATCTCAGTAGTGTGGTTGAGCGACTTTATGAGGTCCAGGAATGCACTGGGGTGAATCTTTAGATGATGAGAACGTTTGTAGGAACAGAGCATTTCTCATAACATCAATAGGGTGATTTCACCTGATGTTGGGTCCGCCCTTTCTATTGATTCTAACCAGTGATTGCCTTTTCCTTTGTCTGGGTTAGATTGAGCTTGCTCATGACACCTGTCCTTCCCCAAAGGGACTACTATGGCAAGAGATTAGATCAGCAAAGTGCTGATTTCTTCATTGAAGAATTCAGTGTCGATACTAGACCGTTCTTGCTTGCTCATGACACCTGTCCTTCCCCAAAGGGACTACTATGGCAAGAGATTAGATCAGCAAAGTGCTGATTTCTTCATTGAAGAATTCAGTGTCGATACTAGACCGTTCTCAAGGCTACCCAGTGGATGAAAAAGACCACCATAAAATAAGGCCCTAGGGCAGGTGTTCACGTATAGCACTTCGACATTCGTTGGAATCCAGTTTAGCAATGCAAATAGAGATTTGATTGATGTTGTTCTTAATGATACTGTTATAAGGATTGCCATTCTGCTTAGAACCTTGTCAAGGCACCATAGATATTGGCCATTGGTGTCGATTCGGACGATTGGCCGTGCTTCACTTGTTATTATAAAGCGATTTCAGGAAATTAAAATAAATCCGAGATTTGTAATTATCTAGTTATATTTTAAGTCCATAAGAAATCCTCTGTAAAAAAAATCTATCACAGCAATACATTACAATGTAATTCTTAGTGACATTATATTGCTACTTAGATAGTTGCAACATAAGTAAGAACATTTTTATAAAGAAAAAAATTGCATAAATTCAATTTACGATCAGAGACCTCAATTCTATTATACACACACATACACTTAACTCAAATGACTCTATTTCGCTCACCGTTCCTGTACACGAATCTGTTGTCATTAGAAATTGTATCTATGGATACATTTTTATATCTTTTACTCTTTTTTCATCTTTTGCGCATCTTTAGTGGATACGCATACATTTTACGATCACAAAATGTTGCTACCACAAGAGCGGCTATTGCTGCATAGACAAAGGAACAGGAATTTTTCGATCTTTTTGACTATTTTTAGAGTTTTCTCTGTTTATGAGTTATTTTTTATTTTTCGTTCAAATTTTATTATTGTGTTTGCATTTTTTGGAAAATTTTAAATTTTCTTCTATTTGTTTTTAGGTGAAATTGGCATGTGCCACCTATAGACTAGAGTTTGTATGTGTATAGCTTCTGTTAAGGTGTGTGTGTTTTCTAAATTTAAAAGGAATTTTGCTTTAAAAATAGTCTTGGTCATATTTGAAAAATACCAGATGCTGTTTAGTTTAGCACATACTTATGTATATAATGAACTTAATTTCAAAATGTATTCTTTCTTGTACATCTGAAAAGCTCTTAGGTCCATAGTTCATTTTTAACACAAATAAAATAACTAAAGATTCCTTCAGATGCCGTCAAAAGATTCCTTTTTGACGGCATCTATCAAAAGTACCGCAATTTTCACGGATGTACAATTGTCCTACTTTTATGTAACTGGTTAATTTCACCTTGTTCTTTACCGACTTTCTTAAAATGACTCCTTTTTTGGTGGTCTAAATTTAATGGGACAAATGTTTTGTTCTATTTAAAAAGAAACAAAATAGCGAAAACAACATTAAACTCTTTTTGTATTTTTTGGAACATAAATTGAAATTTATCTAAAATTACTTTAAAGAAAAAAGAAGTCATTAAAAATGTTTTTACACATAACCTTTGTTTTCCAAGTAGTTATGAATGGATGGAACTCGTAAAAGTATATTTTTATGACATTAGTGTTTTTCTTAAATGGTTAATGTTTTTTTCTGGATTTTAAGAAATTGTACTTGTTTTAAGGAAATAAAAGACATAAAATATGAATGGGAGTACAGGTGAGAGTACTTAAGCTACTGTTTAATGACTTTTTTGTTGGTTTTCAAAAGAAACATCACCAAATGAATTGATCTTAATCTTGCTTGGAAAGAAAACACTTGTTGGGTTTGAGGAAAATGTCAAAGTTTTATTAGTTAGGTTAGGTTGATAGAAGGATGTATAGTACACTAAATCCGAAGAAATATAAACACTGTCACGCCTTTTCATAGCATATTTTTGTTATATAGTAATCATCATTCGTCTGAGTCTGCATGCCCAATTTGGTATAGTTTGTGCCCGTAATGCTGTGTTTCCACTCAAAATATGTACCGAATAGTTAGTTAGTAGTTAGTTAGTTAGTTAGTTAGTTAGTTAGTTAGTTAGTTAGTTAGTTAGTTAGTTAGTTAGTTAGTTAGTAGTTAGTTAGTTAGTTAGTTAGTTAGTTAGTTAGTTAGTTAGTTAGTTAGTTAGTTAGTTAGTTAGGTAGTTAGTTAGTTAGTTAGTAGTTAGTTAGTTAGTTAGTTAGTTAGTTAGTTAGTTAGTTATTAGTTGTTAGTTAGGTGTTAGTTAGTAGTTAGTTAGTTAGTTAGCTTAGTTAGTTAGTTAGTTAGTTAGGTAGTTAGTTAAGTAGTTAGTTAGTAGTTAGTTAGTTAGTTAGTTAGTTAGTTAGTTAGTTAGTTAGTTAGTTAGTTAGTTAGTTAGTTAGTTAGTTAGTTAGTTAGTAGTTAGTTAGTAGTTAGTTAGTTAGTTAGTTAGTTAGTTAGTTAGTTAGTTAGTTAGTTAGTTAGTTAGTTAGTTAGTTAGTTAGTTAGTTAGTTAGTTAGTTAGTTAGTTAGTTAGTTAGTTAGTTAGTTAGTTAGTTAGTTAGTTAGTTAGTTAGTTAGTTAGTTAGTTAGTTAGTTAGTTAGTTAGTTAGTTAGTTAGTTAGTTAGTTAGTTAGTAGTTAGTTAGTTAGTTAGTTAGTTAGTTAGTAGTTAGTTAGTTAGTTAGTTAGTTAGTTAGTTAGTTAGTTAGTTAGTTAGTTAGTTAGTTAGTTAGTTAGTTAGTTAGTTAGTTAGTTAGTTAGTTAGTTAGTTAGTTAGTTAGTTAGTTAGTTAGTTAGTTAGTTAGTTAGTTAGTTAGTTAGTTAGTTAGTTAGTTAGTTAGTTAGTTAGTTAGTTAGTTAGTTAGTTAGTTAGTTAGTTAGTTAGTTAGTTAGTTAGTTAGTTAGTTAGTTAGTTAGTTAGTTAGTTAGTTAGTTAGTTAGTTAGTTAGTTAGTTAGTTAGTTAGTTAGTTAGTTAGTTAGTTAGTTAGTTAGTTAGTTAGTTAGTTAGTTAGTTAGTTAGTTAGTTAGTTAGTTAGTTAGTTAGTTAGTTAGTTAGTTAGTTAGTTAGTTAGTTAGTTAGTTAGTTAGTTACATGTTTTTAATTTCTATGGAAATAAACTATTTTCATTATAGCTGTAAACCATTGAACGCCACTTGATACTTTTAAACCACCACATTTTAACACTTCCATTTCAAAATCAAACCTACATTAACTCTTGAAAACTCTCACCCATTTCACCATGACATTCTGGATCTTATTTCCCGCGATTTGAAAGTTGTGATTGCTTAATTTAAATTTAAAATTTTTCAAATGACTATTCAGCTCCAAGCTGCATGACGACTATTATGGGAAATAAACAAAATTTTTTTAGTAAAAAATATAATACAAAAATATCCTTAAATATCCTTCTTCTCAGCCACAGGTGTTTCATGTTGCTTTTCTTTATTCAATTTAGTAGTTGTGGGTTTTTTTTATTTTAGGGGTGTTTTTTTCATTATTCAGGTGCTAAATAGCGTGAAATAATATGCAACAATATTATTTTTTTTAACTGCTGGGAAAATATTACACACAACTTGTTCTACTTTGGGCAGGTTGTCCTTAATTTTCTAATCAGGATATAATAATGTTGATTTTATGGTAATTATTTATGATTTTTCATTTTAAAAAAGGATTTTTTGAAAATATCACACACAAATTAATAGAGTGTGAAGATTTTTAGAGGCTTTGAATTTAATTCTTAATTTTTATTTACAAAATTAACAGGATTTAATGAAAAATTCACACAGAACTTAACGGAGTGTGTAGAGAGAGGTTTTAAATTTAATTTTTAATTTAAAATTGAAGATCCAAGCACCCTTTTGAGTTAGATTTGTTTGTTTGAGTTTGAGGAAACAGGTTCATGATTCTTAGATAATTAACTTCCGTTTTAGTTTTTGGTTTGTTTTTCATAATTTTATTTGGTGGGGAGAAATTTAATTTTGATTTTTGATGTTCATGTGTAAAAAACACCTTGTGTTTTGTGTAAAAAAACTAATTGTCAAAATTCTGGTTGTCATTTGTATGAAAATAGTATTTTTTAAAAGCGGATGTTCCCAAGATGATTAATTTTGTTATTAGTAATGAACGCAATGATGATGATGACGTCAATGATGACTTTGATAGAATTATCTTGAATACTGCGAGAAGCTATCGTTGTTGCTGGATTTGAAAGAAACGGATGTGAATAAATATAATTACTGCAAGGAAATTAAATTTTCTCAAAACTTTGAGAAAAGTGTAATATTGTGGCGTTTGACGTAAAGAGTAGAATAAATCTGTATAAGTATCAGTTAGATCTGATTCCGAGTTGGAAGTGTTCCAGTATGCCCGGGTGCGATTTCGATCAGAGGTATCTGGGAAAGTCGTGCACAACTGGCCGAAAACAACAAGCAACGAAAACGAACGAACGAAAACGAACGAACGAACGAACAACGAATAACGAAAGAAGAACGAACGAAGAACGAACGAACGAACGAACGAACGAACGAACGAACGAAGAAGAACAAGCGAAAACAAGACGAACGAACGAACGAACGAAGAACACGAACAACGAACGAACGAACGAACGAAGAACACGAAAGACAACGAACGAACAAACGAACTAACGAACCAACAACGAACGAAAACGAACAACGAACGAACGAAACAACGAAAGAACGACCGAACGAACAAGAACGAACGAACGAACGAAAACGAACGAACGAAACGAACGAATCGAACGAAACGAAACCGAACGAACGAACGGAACGAACGAACGAAAACGAACGAAACGAAACGAACGAACAACGAACGAAACTAACAACGAACGAAGAACGAAAGAACTAACGAACGAAACTAAACTAACTACAACTAACCTAAATAACAACTAAACTAACTAACATAACTAACTAAATAACTAACTAACTAAACTAAACTAAACATAACTAACTAACTAACTAATTAACTAACTACCTACCTAACTAACTAACTAACAACTAAAACTAACTAACTAAACCTAATACCTAACTAACTCTAACTAACTAACTAACTAACTAAAACTAACTAACAACTAACTGACTTACTAACTAATATGCAGTTATATTCAATAATTTTTCTCAATATCATATAATTTCCATTTTGTAACTTCTTTGCAACATATTTCTTAAATCAATTACGAATTCAGCTTAAATCAAACAAATTTTGGGTTTAATTTCCTCATCTATATATTCGTTCATCTATACATATACATATATGTATTCGAGCTTAAGTCTAACCGAAAATGATCAAAATAAAATAGACTGTAAAATCACTTTGTCCCTAAAAACAATTAAATTCGATTTTTGGACCCATACTAGAATTAATTAATTACTATTGATACTGCTCCGGATTGGAAAGATCCGGAAAGATCTAGCCCTGGACTTTTAAAATACAAAATACTTAAAAAAAATCTTTAAAATCTTATTAAAGTTTTTTAGACACAAAACACCAAATTATTTCAAAATTTCTTTTCAATGTTATACATACATATCCTAATATAAAAAGTCATATCAAAAGTACTTTTAGACATTAAAGAAATTGTTACCAAAAATGCATTAAAAACTAAAGAAAAAAATGTTCTTATCATCCTAAATAAATAACCAGGTGTTTTCAAATAAATTCTATTCACAAACAATAGAGTTAAACAAACGATAATAATGTAAAAAAATCGTGAAAAGGATAATTGACAGCAAATACAAAACGTTAACGAAAACGAAAAATCCCAGATAATATTTTTAGTTTTTTTTTTTTTTTTGTTAAAATACGACAGAAATATGTATAAACGTTAAATCAACGTCACAACTATAAATATCCTTGCGCAACTGCAACTGCAACTTTCAATGTCTGTGAAAGACCCTTTTTGCTTGGGTTTATTTTTATGTACATACATATGTATGTATGTGTGTGTAAAAAAAACACATTTACTCAAAAAAAAAAAGGATTCACTGCAACATCCCCCGTCTTAATCAACTTGTTGATGGAGTTAAATGATCAAACCAGCAACAGGATTTTTTTACTCCTTTTTGTTGTTGTTTCTTTTAGAAAACCCACTATAAAGCAACAGTCTGTAAGTCAACCAACCAGCCACATACAGTGAGTCAGTCCAAGAGGACGATGACTTGGAAAAAAAAAACGAAGTTTGAATAACGATTGTTTGTATTGGGATTTGTTGAAAAAATCGTGTACAGTAGAGTGTGATGAGTGTCCCGCCACGCCGTTTATCTTTGGGTGTATAGATGTGTATTGGTAGTGAGTGGGGGTTGAAAAAAAGAGTAAATAAAACAACAACAAAAACACACAACAGGAGTTTTTAAAAATAAACCAGAAAAACTTGTTGAACTTGTAGGGAGAATTGTTTATGGCATATAATAAGTACAACAACAAACATGTATACCACAGGAATAATCATCATACAACCCCGCTTTAGTCCGAGAGTTAGACAGACTTATAATGGGGGGATTTTTTATGTTTTATGATCGTTTTAATGGAGGGAGCAAATAAAATCCTTTTTTCGTTGATATTTTTGGATATTTAATGCGAATGAGGGTTAAAAATTAAAGGATTTTATTTTGAGTTTGAGAATAAAAACATGAGAATTTGAACCAGAATCTCACAAAATATGGGAAGAAATAAGAAACATTAATAGAGGTTTGGAAATGTCCAACTTTAAACGTAATGTAATATTATGTTGAGGTATTATAAACTATTTTTAAGACTTCAAGAGTGAGTTACACACAGAAAGAAGTCAAAGTCTTTCAATTTCTGATATAGGATCGCACTGATTTTTTGAGGGGACCTAAGTTTAGAAACGTTTTATTTTACAAATAAGTGGATTACCGTTACCATCGGTTGAATAGGAGCCAATTGGTGACTCGCCGAAGTTTATTACATCAGGTATAATAATATTTTGTTCTAAATATTTTAAAGAAATAGCATCTGTACGGAAATATGGGAACAACAATTCAAAATTACATCTTTAAGATCCAACAAATCTCCTGGACTCGAGTGCTCCTTGACTCGACACATCAAAAAGTGCAATAGTTAGTGTCCAAAAGTGTCACAATGTCAGTAACAAATACTCCATATATCGAGAAAAAGCTGGTGTTCAAAATATCCCTGAGTTTAGAAACCCTAAGCCTTGTCGAAGGCCGGCTAAACAGGATATTTGTTGAAGTGAAGCCAAAGTGCAACATATACCAAAGATAGGAGGAAGTAATCCCGCAATATCATACTTCTTTTTGAAGTCCCTCCGTTTTATTATAGAAAGCCTTGAACACAATTGTTCAGTGAAATATGACAAGTCCGTAAATGCAAAGGAGTAACTCGCAAAGTAGTCTGATCACTTTTGGGTAGTATGTATGTGATCGAGCCAGCTCTTGCATAAGTCAGTTGTAGACTGATCAAATAACGTTTCAAAGTGTCCAATAATGATGTCATGAGCAGCAACATTGGAGACCTCTATTAGAGCAGGTCTTTAATCAAATCCTAAGATATACATCTAGGCCTATCGGAAAATTGTCCGCTCTTTTACATTGAAATGTTATTATTCGATGGTCGCAAACTCAGTTTCCTGGACTTAATTCCCTAAAATTTTCCAATCAATGTTCATAAGCGATTTTGTGATCACAACAAAATCGCTCCCAAGTTATATATGTAATTTCGACAAAAACCTAGCAATGGCCAAGAAAGTGTAATATTGTCCTCTCCACAAGCTCTCCACATTCATGTGAATTCGACCCAATTTTGTATTGTGGTGCCCGTAATTCTGAGAATAAATATCATTCCACAAACCTTATTCTGAGGATGTTTTTCGACATCTTTTCGTTAGGGGTACCCAATAAGATCTTTGTAGTTCCACCCACTGTAACATTATTCAATTAATTAAAACATTAACTCTTGAGGATCACATCATATTCTATGGCGGATTATTGCCAAGCAATCAGTCGAATTGTGAATTCCTCATAACATGATTTAATAAACTTAAGAAAGCTTCCACCACAATTGATCAGAGAGAGAAATGTCAAGTCCTTAAACTCTTAAAATGCTATAACTTATATGCACAAGATATGATGTTGCATAAGGACAGCTGTGGACTGACCAATAACCAATAAGTAGTCTGAAACTATAGTACAATATCTTGAAGTTTTTAAGATGACACTTCTTTCTTATCAGACAATCTGATCTATACAAAATTGTGCATAGCTTGAAGACGTTAACTGTAATTTTGAAGCTAAAGCCAATCGACACTCATTTTGCTCTCAGAACACAAGCGCCAATAGAGGATCAGACGCTACCATATTTTGCTTTTAGGATAGGTTTATAGCAGAATGTACATCAAACCCTAAGATATGCACCTAGACCTATCAGAGCTGTTGTGCGCTTTTTCATATTGAAAACGCTGTTGGATAAAACCTTATATAATGATTTATAAATGTGTTATAAATCATTATATAAGGTCGGTTTTTACATTTATAAGGATAACTTCCTCAAGTTCCCTTCCCTCTACAGCAAGTACATTCGACCTTTCGTTGCCGATTATTCCCAAGTCACCTAGTAAGCCTTACGATGGAAATCTTACCTCTGGAAGAGTATTCGGTTAAGGCTCTCTAACAGTCCAATACGTTCTTATATTCAACTCTAATACGGCCCCAAACTGCCTTATGGTGGTAGGGATATATATTAACCTCTGTTATCATCAAATTTGTGCGATTTCTGGGTTTTCAATATAGATCATTTTGTCTCCCAGTTTAGAGCCATCCATGTAACTACGATTTCCTACGGGAATTTGCTCTAATGTTTCTCTTGAATAGTGTTTAGAAAATTCCCGACAAATTTTGTGTAAGTGATCGGTCAATCAGTCCAGTAATATTGATGACATTTTCTATAATCGAATTTGGTCAATTAAAGTTAAGAGGCAACTAGATATCAGTTCAAGATTTCAAGATTTTAGAGAATCTAAATTCCAGAATTATTTCTCTATTATATACTCAAGAGTATTCAGATATTTGACACAAACTAGTATCAGCAGTAAACTCTATAATAACAGCATTTAATATGTATATACCGATCCATGAAACAGATCCTTAACATTGCCCTATAGGAAGAGTTTTCGTTTAAGTAAATCCTCTGTTTAGGACATGTTATATCGTGCAGATGAAAGATTCTAACTAATACTTTCACAAAACGGCGGACAACTTTAAAAAGAATTTAACTTCAATCCCTTAACTGTCAAATATAAATGACACATTAGTCAGGGATTAGACTAAAATCAAATCCAGCTATCCATTTATTTATTCCTGTATGTTTGTCTGCATGTTGTTGACATTTATTAACAATTCCTTGTTGTCTTCATAATATTCAAAAAACGGAGACCAAACCACAGACAGACGAACCAGCAAACTATTTCTTTAATACAGTGTATATTATGAAAAGGGATCACACGTTCGTCATGGTCACATGGGCTGGGCTCCACGAAGATGTTGTTGTTTGTTTGTTTGTATTTTGAATGCTTTTGTTTAAACAATATGTGCCTTTGAGAGTGAGTATGTGTTTTTTTGTTTTTTTGTGAAAAATATACACTTTGGAATGCAAATTGCAAATGAAGTAATATCCTCTGAATTGACTTTAAATCATACTCAAAATACTTCTTATATATAGTAACAACCAGTCAGTCAGTAAGCCAACAATCCCATCAACCAAACTCTATCCAAGTGTATACAATGTTGCCTTCGACAGCACTCTTTGAAAGCAATCTTAACCAATGTTTGAGTAGAAAGAAATAAACCAAAGTTGTAGATTTGATTTTTTGTTTTTGTAACGATCGTTAATTTTAAATTTTATTTCTCCCCCTTTTTCCAGTTTCCTTTCTCAATATAGTAAAGTTGACTTTATGTACAAGAATTAAGGAGCCCAACAACAACAACTGCTTGCCACTACAAGGCTGTGAAAGAGCAGTCATGAACAGCACCCTGTGGGGATTTTAAATAAAACGTACAAATGAAATAAATTCCTTTGATAGACATTGACTTGGAACAGCTCATAAGAAGGGGGTCACATACACACATAAAACCCAAAACTATTTTCGAAAGCAACAGAGGGAAGACAAAAGCATATAGAAACGATTGCTACATTAAGGGACGTGTTTCAAATGCACGATCGAAAGAGAAGACACAAAAATAATCCAAAAACAGAATGAAGCAAATATGATCAAGGATAATTTCTTGAGTGTTTTTGGTAACTAAAATAAAATGCATGTATGTATATTTAAGAGGAGTATCGTATACATGTGAGTATAGAAATATGTATTTTTAAGATACAATTTGACATGAATTTTTAAAAATTATGGTTAAAAAAATCTCTGTTAAAAGTAAAATTTTCAAGGGTGCTTTCGTATTACGTGCAGGCAACTCTTGAAACTTAGTAAAAAGGGGTTCTTAATATGTATATAGGAATTTTAATCTTAACTTTTGTTATAAAAGATTTTGTATTAAATTACAAATAAGATTATTCTGATACGAGATGATCAAAAAGTCTTAAAATGCTAAGAAATTTGTTTACATCTACTTTTGTGTGAAAGTATACCAATCAGTCTATAATGTAGTTGATAGTCTAGTCTATAGTCTAGTCTATAGTCTAGTCTATAGTCTAGTCTATAGTCTAGTCTATAGTCTAGTCTATAGTCTAGTCTATAGTCTATAGTCTAGTCTATAGTCTAGTCTATGTCTAGTCTATAGTCTAGTCTATAGTCTAGTCTATAGTCTAGTCTATAGTCCTAGTCTATAGTCTAGTCTATAGTCTAGTCTATAGTCTAGTCTATAGTCTAGTCTATAGTCTAGTCTATAGTCTAGTCTATAGTCTAGTCTATAGTCTAGTCTTAGTCTAGTCTATAGTCTAGTCTATAGTCTAGTCTATAGTCTAGTCTATAGTCTAGTCTATAGTCTAGGTCTATAGTCTATCTATAGTCTAGTCTAAGTCTAGGTCTATAGTCTAGTCTATAGTCCTTAGTCTATGAGTCCTAGTCCTATAGTCTAGTCTATAGTCTAGTCCTATAGTCTAGTCTATAGTCTAGTCCTATAGTCCTAGTCTATAGTCTAGTCATAGTCTATAGTCTAGTCTATAGTCTAGTCTATAGTCTAGTCTATAGTCTAGTCTATAGTCTAGTCTATAGTCTAGTCTATAGTCTAGTCTATAGTCTAGTCTATAGTCTAGTCTATAGTCTAGTCTATAGTCTAGTCTATAGTCTAGTCTAGTCTAGTCTATAGTCTAGTCTATAGTCTAGTCTATAGTCTAGTCTATAGTCTAGTCTATAGTCTAGTCTATAGTCTAGTCTATAGTCTAGTCTATAGTCTAGTCTATAGTCTAGTCTATAGTCTAGTCTATAGTCTAGTCTATAGTCTAGTCTATAGTCTAGTCTATAGTCTAGTCTATAGTCTAGTCTATAGTCTAGTCTATAGTCTAGTCTATAGTCTAGTCTATAGTCTAGTCTATAGTCTAGTCTATAGTCTAGTCTATAGTCTAGTCTATAGTCTAGTCTATAGTCTAGTCTATAGTCTAGTCTATAGTCTAGTCTATAGTCTAGTCTATAGTCTAGTCTATAGTCTAGTCTATAGTCTAGTCTATAGTCTAGTCTATAGTCTAGTCTATAGTCTAGTCTATAGTCTAGTCTATAGTCTAGTCTATAGTCTAGTCTATAGTCTAGTCTATAGTCTAGTCTATAGTCTAGTCTATAGTCTAGTCTATAGTCTAGTCTATAGTCTAGTCTATAGTCTAGTCTATAGTCTAGTCTATAGTCTAGTCTATAGTCTAGTCTATAGTCTAGTCTATAGTCTAGTCTATAGTCTAGTCTATAGTCTAGTCTATAGTCTAGTCTATAGTCTAGTCTATAGTCTAGTCTATAGTCTAGTCTATAGTCTAGTCTATAGTCTAGTCTATAGTCTAGTCTATAGTCTAGTCTATAGTCTAGTCTATAGTCTAGTCTATAGTCTAGTCTATAGTCTAGTCTATAGTCTAGTCTATAGTCTAGTCTATAGTCTAGTCTATAGTCTAGTCTATAGTCTAGTCTATAGTCTAGTCTATAGTCTAGTCTATAGTCTAGTCTATAGTCTAGTCTATAGTCTAGTCTATAGTCTAGTCTATAGTCTAGTCTATAGTCTAGTCTATAGTCTAGTCTATAGTCTAGTCTATAGTCTAGTCTATAGTCTAGTCTATAGTCTAGTCTATAGTGTAGTGTATAGTCTAGTCTATAGTCTTGTCTATAGTCTAGTCTATAGTCTAGTCTATAGTCTAGTCTATAGTGTAGTGTATAGTCTAGTCTATAGTCTTGTCTATAGTCTAGTCTATAGTCTAGTCTATAGTCTAGTCTATAGTCTAGTCTATAGTCTTGTCTATAGTCTAGTCTATAGTCTAGTCTATAGTCTAGTCTATAGTCTAGTCTATAGTCTAGTCTATAGTCTAGTCTATAGTCTAGTCTATAGTCTAGTCTATATTCTAGTCTATAGTCTAGTCTATAGTCTAGTCTATAGTCTAGTCTATAGTCTAGTCTATAGTCTAGTCTATAGTCTAGTCTATAGTCTAGTCTATAGTCTAGTCTATAGTCTAGTCTATTAGTCTAGTCTATAGTCTAGTCTATAGTCTAGTCTATAGTCTAGTCTATAGTCTAGCCTATAGTCTAGTCTATAGTCTAGTCAATAGTCTTCCTCCCAAAAATTTCTTACAGTGTCTTCGATATATGTTAGAAAATATGTGTGAACTGTTTGTAAAAACAACATACGTTTTTACACAACATTAACTCCCATTGTTCCTTTTTCTTCTGACATTGTCTGCATATTGCACCCATACGGAGGGAGAGAGATACCTTAAATAAATTACATTTTATCTAATAGTATACGAACGAACAAGTTGAATACGTACTTTTATTGTATCAGGTGTTTTTTTTTATTTTCATCTTCGTATCTTTAGATCAATCTATAATCTATTGACTGTTCAATACCAAATATATTAAGTTGATTAACACACAAAATAAGATACATTGACTCTGAAATATTTTTAAATGTTGAGATCCAAAATATTTAAACAATGGTAGGAGAAAAAATCTTTTAAAATAAAATCAGCTGGTTGTTAATTTACTATTTGATCGTAGATTCATGCACAATACATAAGTAGACTTTTGTTTGTGAGCAAATAATTTGTTATTATTGAATGAGTTTATTGTTTAAATGAAAAAACTTGTTCATAAAATCTTTACTTTGTTCGATAATAAGTTTTTACTAAAAAAATCGATATTAATATGAATCTAGGGATTTAAAAGGCTGAAAAGAAGTCATCCTCTCCTTTATTATGAAACTTAATAATTTACTTAACTGGATTAAGGATGTCAGAAGTTCTTCTAAATCAGAAACTTCATTCTATTCATACCTGCAAATTGAAAAGTGGGAGTTCACAAGAAGTTCCAATGTTTATGATCTGTTTTCCGTGAAGTTTCCATTTTCTATAGACTAGACTATAGACTAGACTATAGACTAGACTATAGACTAGACTATAGACTAGACTATAGACTAGACTATAGACTAGACTATAGACTAGACTATAGACTAGACTATAGACTAGACTATAGACTAGACTATAGACTAGACTATAGACTAGACTATAGACTAGACTATAGACTAGACTATAGACTAGACTATAGACTAGACTATAGACTAGACTATAGACTAGACTATAGACTAGACTATAGACTAGACTATAGACTAGACTATAGACTAGACTATAGACTAGACTATAGACTAGACTATAGACTAGACTATAGACTAGACTATAGACTAGACTATAGACTAGACTATAGACTAGACTATAGACTAGACTATAGACTAGACTATAGACTAGACTATAGACTAGACTATAGACTAGACTATAGACTAGACTATAGACTAGACTATAGACTAGACTATAGACTAGACTATAGACTAGACTATAGACTAGACTATAGACTAGACTATAGACTAGACTATAGACTAGACTATAGACTAGACTATAGACTAGACTATAGACTAGACTATAGACTAGACTATAGACTGACTATAGACTAGACTATAGACTAGACTATAGACTAGACTATAGACTAGACTATAGACTAGACTATAGACTAGACTATAGACTAGACTATAGACTAGACTATAGACTAGACTATAGACTAGACTATAGACTAGACTATAGACTAGACTATAGACTAGACTATAGACTAGACTATAGACTAGACTATAGACTAGACTATAGACTAGACTATAGACTAGACTATAGACTAGACTATAGACTAGACTATAGACTAGACTATAGACTAGACTATAGACTAGACTATAGACTAGACTATAGACTAGACTATAGACTAGACTATAGACTAGACTATAGACTAGACTATAGACTAGACTATAGACTAGACTATAGACTAGACTATAGACTAGACTATAGACTAGACTATAGACTAGACTATAGACTAGACTATAGACTAGACTATAGACTAGACTATAGACTAGACTATAGACTAGACTATAGACTAGACTATAGACTAGACTATAGACTAGACTATAGACTAGACTATAGACTAGACTATAGACTAGACTATAGACTAGACTATAGACTAGACTATAGACTAGACTATAGACTAGACTATAGACTAGACTAGACTACTATAGACTAGACTATAGACTAGACTATAGACTAGACTATAGACTAGACTATAGACTAGACTATAGACTAGACTATAGACTACTATAGACTAGACTATAGACTAGACTATAGACTAGACTATAGACTAGACTATAGACTAGACTATAGACTAGACTATATGAATTTATTATAGAAATTTCAAATGGATTGACTTATATGTAGGAACCCTACTTATTTCCAAAGTGGTAGGGTAATCCTAATAAACTTCTAATTTCAATAAAGACCAGAATTGCATGGAAATCACATCCATCATTTGGTTAAAGCAAAGATAAACTTTTACCAAATCTATAGCCTTTGCAGTTATAACCCAATTACTTGCTTTCACAAAATAAACATAAAGTAACGCTTTATTAATTAAATCAAATTACCGCTTAAGTGTAACAAAATAAAAATATAATTTTAAGCTGTATTTCCGCTACCGGTATTAAATTTGTTACGTTTGTACCTTCCAAAGGAAATAAATACATGCACGTGGAAGTTGAAGAAAAGAAACACAAAATGTTCATGTCATAATTTCAGGCCAACTAGTGAATTTCACAACATTGATACAACAATAACAACAAAAAGACTCCAACCAAAAACTCCTGTTTAATTGTTGACACTAAAAATCGTGTAAAATACAAAAGGCAACAACTGCAGGTAAATGTTGCTCTGCTTTTTTAAACGTAATCGTTAAAAAAATCTGTTCCAAAACTAAAGAAAACACTGCGAGTAATAAAGGGCAAAGACCTTCAGTCTTCAGTTCCAATATGATTGTTGCTTTTGTGTTTTTTTTCTTTCATGGTTCTCGTTTTTGTCTTTTGTTGTAGCAAAATGGGTTTAAAACAGAGAAATACTCTTACACGTGTTGGACATTAAATTTATTTACCTTTTTTCCCTCCATCTTGCATAGGATGTTTTTAACAGTGTTTTTTTAAATTTTTTTCTAAAAAACAACATAATGTTCTGTGTTTAAATACAATTTTGAAAGTTCAGTTTAATTTTAGTTTAGTAGTAGTTTTTGGAAAGTCCATAAAAGTTGAGAAATTTTTATGTTAAATTTCGAGATGCATTTTTTTTTTGATTTACACGTGTGACCAAATGCAACTAAAGGTCAAGTGAAGACTTCAATCAGTGAAATATGTACTTGGTTTTGTCAATCAAATATTATGTTACTTTATAATTGTCCAGATGCATTGAACAAAAGTGACCTAAAATAAAATGAATGAGTCAACCTGTATGAGTTTAAGAAGTAAGAAACCGGAAAATTTATATAGAAACAGATATATGTATATAAACAAATAGGTCAACTTACAATTATAACTTTTACACACAAATAAAAAATATCCTAACACAACAACATACCCCTCAAGTTATTCCATTACTCTTTTCCCACTTTAAATAAACAATGTTTGCAACATTTCCTTAATTATGATCATTATTGTTCACATAAACAAAACGATTAATTAATTGAATGAATAAATTAATTAAATAACAACAACGGTATTTCGCCAATGCACAACAGACATACAAACACACACACACATGCATCAGGCTCCTCTCACCCCAAACAGTTACCTTGGGATCAATCTATACAAGTGTTGTGAGAGCGTTTACAAATCGAAATAACTCAAATAAAATGGAAATTCTCTTTTTAACACTGTATATTTTAAATCACTAGTAATTAACTTTGTATAACGTTAATGATATTAAATTAAATACAATCAATTCAAATGATAATTATAAAATTATGTATTGATTGTAATTGTAATCATGTTCATGTGTATTGATTAGTTTTTATGGTGAAAACAACAATTTCGTTTCGCCACCATGATCATTTGCATGGCACTTGTTGTTATGTATTTTTTAAGTAACCCGTTAGTTTTGGTGGCTATAGCCGAACAAGCTTTTTATGTGGTTTTGGATGAATTTAAAAGTCCTAACCTAGAGTTTTTATCCAAATCTTCACTATTTCTCTGTTTATGCAACAATTATCCATCAAATTCTAATGGATTGTTTTTAACCCATACGGTCACTTAAATGAAACGGTGGGTACGATCACAAAAATCCTATACGGAAGCTTCCTAATAAGTTCCAGGTTAGTATGATAGTACGTATTCTGAATGAATCCACAAAAGTCCTATACGGAAGCCTCCTAATAAGTTCCAGGTTAGTATGATAGTACGTATTCTGAGTGAATCCACTGATTTATATTAGATTAGCAGGTTGTCCATAGGCAGTCATCACTGGGGAAACGCTTGCGTTCATTACGTTAATCGCATTGTGATACCTTTAAAGAGAATGTATTCAGCGTATTAGTATACTTCGATTCGATTACTCTGGATTCTGGATCGGGTTAAACTCAAATAAATCCGTTAGGTCATGCAGAGAATTGCTACTTAGCAGAATCTTTAGTATATGCTAAGCTAGAGCGGGACATTGTCAAAGGAAGTGAGTGATGCTCTCCTCTTCGTCTTGATAGCTCCTTCAGAAATCATTACTGAGTAAATTAATGTCGAAGTGCTTTACGTGAACACCTGCCGTGTGGTCTTTTCAACCACTGTGCAAGCTATTGTAACGACTCACCACCTCCCCATTGTGCTTCTTACACGCAGGTGGCAATTTACGTATATGGAAGTTTCGGTCCGTGCACTTAGAGACATAACCGGTAAACTGAAGTATGAAATAAGCCGAGACTTTGTCCTTACTCACAGTGACACACTGTGTTAAATCTGGTATGAACAGAGTTTACTCTGAACATACCTGGACAAGGAAGACAAATTCAACGGTATCACTTATATAAGATACCTTTCATCCATCACCATTCAACCCAGCACACTTCTCATTCATACGACACACTCATAAGAGAATAACATACGATAGACTCACTCTTGATATACGGGCGGATGATTTCGTATACCTCCTGTATCATATACAATTAACACCAACTCATTTCCAACGCTTAGTCCCACAGTCACTCCTTTGTGGAGTGAATTTGGGTTTAAACCACAGCCACTACGTGGATCCCGAAGGAACCTCAACCAACTGACTAGCCAGAACAAGTCCTGCGGGCATCTGGCATCGGGCATCTGGCTAACCAGAGAACCAGATTATGTGGTTCTCTGGTTAGAGCCCAAATCATTCCAAGGAAAGTCCGAGAAGTGAATTGACATTACCAGTTTATAGTCCCGGCAGACTAGAGTCACTGGTAGCACCTCTTTACCCCAGGATTGCAATACACCAAGATGAGGGTCTTTCATCAAGGAAACATGCCCGGGGATTACTGGGTAAGTTTAGTCTTCTTTCATGGAGAAAGTCGCGTTCATAACTGCGTTAAGTTTCGCAGATTTGCTTTCAGGCATGACAGCTACAAGATCCTTGCCAGTTTACCGGTGGTCTCAATCGATGTAGGTCTTCCTTTCAACCTAACCTAAATTCATATACATTTTGTATACGACTGTGTAACTTACACAACTTTTAAAATGTTGTCTATAAAAATAACTTGATCTCGGGGGAACCCAATCCCTCGGTACAGTACCTAATCTAATCCTAATCTAATACATGGCTCGTGTACTTTGTATGAGATTTGTATGTGATTTTTCTGTTCATTATGTGACAATGGGAGGACAAACAATCTTAACCTTTAAATACAGGTGACGGTTCAGACTCGGTACGAAATCCAAATAAGAATGAAGTAGAGCAAATGGGGTATGAGGTGAATGATAACATATCTAAGCCATATACAATCTGTTATCTGAGGTATAGAGGATTAAATTGAAGAAGATGTTCCATAAAATCTTATGAAGTCAATCTCAACACGCTCCAGAGAATAAGCTGATTACTGAAACAAGGTATAAATGAAGGCTAACCGACAAATCAACCAAGAAGCGCCTAAAACGAGGAAGCAGGAAGTTGGACACTGCAGACGTGCTTAAAAACAAGGATAAAATCACCATCTCACCACAAGAACATTGGAAATTCTGTTATCGCTAGTGATGAAAAAGGCACCGACATCTTGGCTTGGGCATCTTGCAGGCTGCAGGGTAGGGGTTTCTCTCGTTTATTTAGTGTTAGGTGTACTAAGCGTTTACAAACATATGTACTACCTATAGTGTATCAATAAAATGTATGTCAGATACTGTTTTTATTAAAATTTTTGCCCATTTAAAAAAAAATTCTCTTGTTGACGACTTGCGTATTGTATTAAATAAATACAACATCATTCTAGGTATAAATAAATAACATCAGTGATGTCAACTAATCCAAAACTATAACATAATTAACAATTTACATGAAAGGATTTTCTATAGAGATTTCAATGCATAATGAAATGATAATACATATATATTTTATAGGGACTACTAGTGATATTTCGTTTGTTACAAACGGAATGACAAAATTATTTTGTTTCGATTAGGTTGATAGAACGATATCGAGCGTTAGTTTGGTGTAAAATTCTTATATAGCGATTTATGAAAGGAATTATAGTTCAATGTTCAGAAACTAAGTTTCCTGAACATAATAATTTATAATTTTTCAATCAGTATTCCAGAAGGATATAATTTCTGTAATAACATCGCTCCCTATGTAATTGGTTCTAATTTCGTTGAAAGCCTGCAATGGTAGAGAATGTGTTTCAACATTTCTTCTGTAACCGTTCGTCCATTTTTTTATTGTTCTTCCTGTAAACCTTTGTATCCACTAAGAACTTATTTATACTGAAGAGGCTTTTCCTTCTGCTTTAGTTGTGGTGAGCTGCCCCATAGGATTTTAGCGGTTCGAGACAATGTTTTTAATTCAACACGAGTTTTCATTAGTAAATGTTTCTTCCTTTGGGAAAGGCCCTTTACAACAAGTACATTCGCTCCTTCATTGCCAATTATCCCAGATTGATCTGGTACCCATATGATACAAACTTCAATGAAGTTTTACATACATATGTATAACCTTATCGGCCAATATTGCCCTAATTGCCTTCTGGATGTGGGAAAACATTTAAAGATCTGTTGGTCTCATCAACATTCATATATCGATCAATATATTCCCATCTTTTTTGATGGAATGTATAATCGTTTGTACCATAATAACAACAATTTTAAGGCACTAACTAAGAAACTAATTTTCATTATATCAAAAGCGCTAAATTGGCAAAAGATCGCATTTTTGTTAACCTAAAAACAATCTCTTTTTCTTTGTATTTTTATTTCTTTTAGTTTCGCTCAAACTCTCTTAAAATTACGACTCAAAAACAAACCCTCTTTAAAATTTACTCACTTGTTGTAAAATTCTCTGTTTTGGTTTGAACGCAAGTCTCCATTACAAAAAAAGCTTTTATTTTTGTAGAGTTTCCTACAAACTCTCTTCTAATTTTGTTGGATTTTCTCTTTTCATTCATTATGAATGAGTGTTTTTTGTTGTGGTTGTTTTCTTATAAACAAGTCAAAAGGGGTTACAAATTCTGTCAAAAAGCCATTAGAGAACGAAATATATAAAACAGGAACGCCTTTTAGCACGCATTTATTATGGTGGAATATTTAGTGCTGCTGCTGCTTGTCTAATACACAACAACAAGGCGAAAATTACGACAACCAACATTAGCAGCAGCAGCGAAAACAGCGGTAGCAGAGATGCCAATAACAACCACTATTTTTGCCTGTTGACTACGAGTATTTTTTATTTATTAATTTTTTAAGTTGCATAGTGGGACATTTTTCTATTGTATTGTAGTTGTCAGCGCAATGAAACTGACTCCAACAAATCAATGCGTTAGATTATATTTTTGATCAATAGGCTAGTCCACTGACTGTCGATAGGCTCGTCCGTAGTCTACTCAATATGCCAATCCATAGACTAATCAAAAGGATAGTATATAAACTGGTCAATAGAATAGACTATAGTCTAGTCTATAGTCTAGTCTATAGTCTAGTCTAGTCTAGTCTATAGTCTAGTAGTCTAGTCTATAGTCTAGTCTATAGTCTAGTCTATAGTCTAGTCTATAGTCTAGTCTATAGTCTAGTCTATAGTCTAGTCTATAGTCTAGTCTATAGTCTAGTCTATAGTCTAGTCTATATTCTAGTCTATATTCTAGTCTATAATCTAGTCTATAGTCTAGTCTATAGTCTAGTCTATATTCTAGTCTATATTCTAGTCTATAGTCTAGTCTATAGTCTAGTCTATAGTCTAGTCTATAGTCTAGTCTATAGTCTAGTCTATAGTCTAGTCTATAGTCTAGTCTATAGTCTAGTCTCTAGTCAAGTCTATAGTCAAGTCTATAGTCTAGTCTATAGTCTAGTCTATAGTCTAATCTATAGTCTAGTCTAATCTCACTCAATCTATACTCTAGCCTAGTGTATAGTCTAGTCTATAGTCTGGTTTATAATCTAGTTTATAGTCAAGTTTATGGTCTAGTCTATAGTGTATTCTATAGTATATTCTATAGTATAGTCTATTGTCTGGTCGGTAGTCTATTCTATAGTCTAGATTGTAGTCTAGTCTAGCAATCTTTGGAGAAAATGGTGTCTATATTCTATAGTCTATATTCTAGTCTATAGTCTAGTTTATAATCCAGTCTATAGTCTTGTCTATAGTCTAGTTTATAGTTTAGTCTTTAGCCTAACCTATAATCAAGTCAATAGTCTATTCTATAGTCTAGTCCATAGTCTAGCCTATAATCTAGTCTATAGTTTTTTCTATAGTCTAGTCCATACTCTAATCTATAGTCTAGCGGAAAATTAGTTTAGTACTTTAAGTACTGAAATAAATTTCCATGCCTGGTATGTTACACCACTGTTTAGGCTCAGCTTATGGCAAGCAACACACTGTAACATCATTATCATCCTCAACCATTAGAATGTCGATGATGATCATGATCATCATGTAGTTGTTTATGTTTTTTGACGCTGTTAATAACGAAGCAACAGTAAAAAGGGTTCTTGAACTTAAAAGGGGTCAAAACTTAAGTTTTAAAGAAGAAAAAAGAAAAAATAAGAAAATAAACGGAGCTTTCTTGCATTAGAAAAGATTTGTTATTATAGATAGAAAAGAAAAAAGGAGTTGAGTTTATTTTTAGTAGGGGTCTTGTCTGTCTTATTGTTGTTGTTGTTTTACCTATTCATTATATTAATATCTGTTTGCGTCTTATGGTTTTGATATTTCTTTTATTTGTTAGTGATAAGAAACTTTCTTTTTTATTACATGTTGATTTGCTGAGGATTCTATTACAGAATAGATAAAATGAAGACAAATAAAATATAGTAGATCCATATTGAAATTAATAATAAACTGATATTTTTAAAAACAACGATAAATGGATTTTTAATTATAAATTAGGATGATATTCAAAAGTCGCCATAAGCTAAGTTCGTAGGTATCATCATAAAATCATAAAGTTGTATGAATTTGATAAAGTTCCCAGGAAAATTGTTTAACCCTAACAAAGATTTAATTAACCCTAAATAATTACCGTATTTTTTAAGCACTTAAATTTTTTGTCTGCACACAAGATGACAAATACCACCACAAAAAATCACAGAATTTTGAAGATATATATTTGACTATTGCTCGTTCTGATTTAAAAGATGTAAGTTAAGTTAGGTTGAAGATAGAATGTATACTATATCAGATCTGAAGAAATACACCTAGTTGACTGTCAGGTCTCCTTTACATTGAATATGCTGGTGGGAAAAAACCTTATATAGTGCTCTATAAAGGCATTATCGTCCGATGTTCATTTCTCAAAGTTTTCTGTATGTTGTTCCTTAGAATTTTCCAATCAATGTAATATCAGGAATGTTAATTAGATCTTAAAATATTTGGATTAAATTTCGACGAAAGCCAGGCATTCCCCAAAAGATCCAAATGTTTCACTATCCTCTATGAATCCGTTCGTCCACTTTTTACTATTTACTATATTACGAAAATTTTTCTATAAAATCATGACATCACTATCACCAAACCATCTAGTCGCTCTCAATATAGTCTTATAAGATTTGACTATCTACAACTATATGTATCTGCCATAAAAACTCCTTTATATTCTAGCTTACGAACTTTTTACACAGCGCAGTCACTGTTATCTAAACTTCCAGCCGCTCTAACTATAGCCTTATAAAATCCGCCGATCTGCGACTATCATAAAGTCAAGTCATCATCTAAATTAATCATAAGGTCGAGGTTAAAGACCTATAGATAATATCTTGAAGATGAACCCTAGTCTACAGTCTAGTCTATAATCTAGTCTATAGTCTAATCTATAGTCTAGTCTATAGTCTAGTCTATAGTCTAGTCTATAGTCTAGTCTATAGTCTAGTCTATAGTCTAGTCTATAGTCTAGTCTATAGTCTAGTCTATAGTCTAGTCTATAGTCTAGTCTATAGTCTAGTCTATAGTCTAGTCTATAGTCTAGTCTATAGAGTCTATCTATAGTCTAGTCTATAGTCTAGTCTATAGTCTAGTCTATAGTCTAGTCTATAGTCTAGTCTATAGTCTAGTCTATAGTCTAGTCTATAGTCTAGTCTATAGTCTAGTCTATAGTCTAGTCTATAGTCTAGTCTATAGTCTAGTCTATAGTCTAGTCTATAGTCTAGTCTATAGTCTAGTCTATAGTCTAGTCTATAGTCTAGTCTATAGTCTAGTCTAGTCTATAGTCTAGTCTATAGTCTAGTCTATAGTCTAGTCTATAGTCTAGTCTATAGTCTAGTCTATAGTCTAGTCTATAGTCTAGTCTATAGTCTAGTCTATAGTCTAGTCTATAGTCTAGTCTATAGTCTAGTCTATAGTCTAGTCTATAGTCTAGTCTATAGTCTAGTCTATAGTCTAGTCTATAGTCTAGTCTATAGTCTAGTCTATAGTCTAGTCTATAGTCTAGTCTATAGTCTAGTCTATAGTCTAGTCTATAGTCTAGTCTATAGTCTAGTCTATAGTCTAGTCTATAGTCTAGTCTATAGTCTAGTCTATAGTCTAGTCTATAGTCTAGTCTATAGTCTAGTCTATAGTCTAGTCTATAGTCTAGTCTATAGTCTAGTCTATAGTCTAGTCTATAGTCTAGTCTATAGTCTAGTCTATAGTCTAGAATTACAATTCAAAGTTTTCTTATTATAAGGCAAGAGATTTTTGATTTTTGAAAAATTCATATTATTTTCAACTCTTTATAGCACTCTTTAATTTATAGCACTCTTTAATTTCCTTTAAAAAAACTTGACCCTTAAGTTTTTAATTTATGATCTTTTTGATGATCATCATCATTATCATATACATACATACATATGTACGTGTTGCTCAAACTATGAATTATTAATGAAATTTTAAATCAAAAACACCTGACTCAAACCTAAAAGAATGTGATCCCACACTAAAAGTTAAAATCAAAACAAACGTTTAATATGGAATGGCAAAAGACTCATAAGTAAGCGGACTATGAGTTTAATTAATGAAAATACAAGTTAGAAATTTAGCTATTTTAATTATAAAAGCTTAGCACAGGTGAATAAAAATTTTAAAAAGAGAGGGAGAGAGAGAGAATAAAAAAGAGAATTTAGAAATTATTATGTAAATTTTGTTTATTTCCCAAAATTTCTTTTAATTTAACGATCATTAGTCAGTAGCTGTCTATACATGCCCCAGACTGTTTAGAAATTCCAGAATAATAAATAAAAACTTTAACTGTATATGATTTTAGAAGTATAGCTGTTTCCTATTGTAATATGCCTTAAATTATTTATAGATTAGATTTAGAAAACAAAAAGTTATTTAATCATCTTGCAGCTGCAGGTGTCATCAATTTTAAATTAAACAATAACAAACACAAAAACAAAAAACGTGGGTAAAAAGTGATGTGATTTCTCATTATTTTTAACTTTAGGAACATTTTCAACCGTTGTAGTAGCAATTGTTCCAGTATTTTATTATGCAAAGATATTTTTCTAATTTTTTCTAACATTCAAACAAGTTAAATTCCTTAAGATCCACTTAAAGCTTAACGTTTGTCCATTAAAAGCACAGCAAATCATTTCGAAATACAAATAAAAAGCTTCCAAACAGCCTTGAACTGCAAAACCTTTCAAATTATCAAAAAAAAATATAGAAAAAACTCATCCGCAATTGAAATATAAACAACTACCAATACAACAATCTATTACAACAACAAAGAGTCTCTTTACTATATAAAAGAATTGTTGTAATAGTCAGGCTTTTTAAGAAATACAAACAAATACAAGCCATCAAAATTGATCTTTTGTACCCAGCCGGCTTGTGTCCATATAACTTTTTGAATGGAAATTGCAAAAAAATCAGAGATGTCCTAAGTGCATTTAGAATTTAGTGCCGGATTTATTCCTTAAAACTCCATGAAATTTTACAAAAGTGAATGGTTACATATTAACTGCTGATAACGTTGAATCTTATCTAATTGGCATTCGAAATGGAACTTCTTTATTTCATTCAATTTTCTAAATCCTAATTCAGTTCTAGTTCAGTTTTAGTTCTAGTTCAGTTCTAGTTCAGTTCTAATTCAGTTCTAATTCAGTTCTAGTTCAGTTCTAGTTCAGTTCTAGTTCAGTTCTAGTTCAGTTCTAGTTCAGTTCTAGTTCAGTTCTAGTTCAGTTCTAATTCAGTTCTAGTTCAGTTCTAGTTCAGTTCTAATTCAGTTCTAGTTCAGTTCTAGTTCAGTTCTAGTTCAGTTCTAGTTCAGTTCTAGTTCAGTTCTAGTTCAGTTCTAGTTCAGTTCTAGTTCAGTTCTAGTTCAGTTCTAGTTTAGTTCTAGTTCAGTTCTAGTTCAGTTCTAGTTCAGTTCTAGTTCAGTTCTAGTTCAGTTCTAGTTCAGTTCTAGTTCAGTTCTAGTTCAGTTCTAGTTCTGTTCTAGTTCAGTTCTAGTTCAGTTCTAGTTCAGTGTTCTATCCCTCATAGCGCCGAAACTAAAGCATTTGTTGGAGCCATTTTTAAAGTAAAACTAACCATACTCTATGGCTACGTCCATATCCAATCGGACCAGCGGTTAAAAAATGTTAGATTTATTTCCATGTAAAACCATTTTGTACAACTTCTTATAAGTTGGCACAGAGATTTAACAAAAACTTGAAAAGTTATTTCGACGTTGAAGTTGAGAATCTTAATAGAAACAAGATGATCTACCATTATATATTTCTATTCTACTCCCCTTCATATCGATGGCAAGTGTCAGGAAATCCTATAGAGAGCAGGAGTTCAAGCTCATCGATGAAAATTTCGAGCATATAAATCGGCTAAAATACCAGGAATTTCGTTTCGATGTTGGACTGTCAGACCAACGATGGTCTGGATAAAATCGCATGTCTGTTGGTCGGCTTAGACGACTCATCCGCATATTGAACATATTGAAAAATCCGGTATTGTAGAACCCGTATATTGCACGAAAAGCATCCATGCACCTGACTCTGAGTCTGAGATCCATTGATAGCGCATCTTTTGATAAACGATTAAAAACCCCGTTACATGTCATGTAAAGACACTTTACCGAGACCATTGTAATTCATGTTAGTTGCCTCCAGATTCCTTCCAAAGGTTGGACATTTCTTAGCTGTAAAAAACATCATATAATGTAAAGATCCGTTTGTATTCATTATCGTTTTAACTCTTCGTCTTATAATCATTTGCCATTTAGAAATGATCTTGTATGCCAGCCAATATGTCTGTCTGTCCGTCTGTTATGCACTGGTACTAGTGCATCTCAGTCTCATCTAACAACGTTAACATCCGTCTGGGCAAAAATTTCAATTTCAGTTTCATTTGCAATAAGTTGTTGTTCTTGTTGTTGTTAGTTTTTTCCAGTTTCATTTTATTCTTATTTGATTTTAAGCAAAATTATTTCGATAAAAAAGTTATTCTTCTGTATGGTGGGCGTTTTCTTCAGTTCTTATTTTTTAAAAATTCAAACTACATTAAGGAGTACAACTTTAATGGCATCGTATACAACCGTAAATAACATGATTTTGCTGGCATTTTCACTAAAATCGTTTGTAAACTACACAGCTGAGGCTGAGTTCTTAGCAGGGAGGGAAAGAATTTATTCATTAGATCACACCAGTGTAGACTAGACTAAAGACAAGACAATAGACTAGACTATAGGACTAGACTGGTGGACTAGACTATAGACTACACTATCGACTAGACTGGTAGACTAGAGCTATAGACTAGACCGTAGACTAGACTATAGACTAGACTATAGACTAGACTATAGACTAGACTATAGACTAGACTATAGACTAGACTATAGACTAGACTATAGACTAGACTATAGACTAGACTATAGACTAGACTATAGGACTAACTTATAGACTAGAAGACTATGACTAGCACGGAGACTATAGACTAGACTATAGACTAGAGCTATAGACTAGACCGTAGACTCGACCGCTAGACCTAGACTAGATAGACCGTAGACTAGACGATAGACTAGACCGTAGACTAGACTATAGACTAGACTATAGACTAGACTATAGACTAGACCGTAGACTAGACTATAGACTAGACTATAGACTAGACTATAGACTAGACTATAGACTAGACTATAGACTAGACTAGACTAGACTGTAGACTAGACTATAGACTAGACTAGAGACTAGACTAGACTAGACTATAGACTAGACTATAGACTAGACTATAGACTAGACTATAGACTAGACTATGACTAGACTAGACTATAGACTAGACTAGACTATAGACTATAGACTAGACTATAGACTAGACTATAGACTAGACTATAGACTAGACTATAGACTAGACTATAGACTAGACTATAGACTAGACTATAGACTAGACTATAGACTAGACTATAGACTAGACTATAGACTAGACTATAGACTAGACTATAGACTAGACTATAGACTAGACTATAGACTAGACTAGACTAGACTATAGACTAGACTATAGACTAGACTATAGACTAGACTATAGACTAGACTATAGACTAGACTATAGACTAGACTATAGACTAGACTATAGACTAGACTATAGACTAGACTATAGACTAGACTATAGACTAGACTATAGACTAGACTATAGACTAGACTATAGACTAGACTATAGACTAGACTATAGACTAGACTATAGACTAGACTATAGACTAGACTATAGACTAGACTATAGACTAGACTATAGACTAGACTATAGACTAGACTATAGACTAGACTATAGACTAGACTATAGACTAGATAGACTAGACTATAGACTAGACTATAGACTAGACTATAGACTAGACTATAGACTAGACTATAGACTAGACTATAGACTAGACTATAGACTAGACTATAGACTAGACTATAGACTAGACTATAGACTAGACTATAGACTAGACTATAGACTAGACTATAGACTAGACTATAGACTAGACTATAGACTAGACTATAGACTAGACTATAGACTAGACTATAGACTAGACTATAGACTAGACTATAGACTAGACTATAGACTAGACTATAGACTAGACTATAGACTAGACTATAGACTAGACTATAGACTAGACTATAGACTAGACTATAGACTAGACTATAGACTAGACTATAGACTAGACTATAGACTAGACTATAGACTAGACTATAGACTAGACTATAGACTAGACTATAGACTAGACTATAGACTAGACTATAGACTAGACTATAGACTAGACTATAGACTAGACTATAGACTAGACTATAGACTAGACTATAGACTAGACTATAGACTAGACTATAGACTAGACTATAGACTAGATTATAGACTAGACTATAGACTAGACTATAGACTAGACTATAGACTAGACTATAGACTAGACTATAGACTAGACTATAGACTAGACTATAGACTAGACTATAGACTAGACTATAGACTAGACTATAGACTAGACTATAGACTAGACTATAGACTAGACTATAGACTATAGACTAGACTATAGACTAGACTATAGACTAGACTATAGACTAGACTATAGACTAGACTATAGACTAGACTAGACTAGACTAGACTAGACTATAGACTAGACTATAGACTTGATTATAGACTGGACTATAGACTTGATTATAGACTGGACTATAAACTAGACTATAGACTCCATAAATGCTTATTCCCAAACGAATTAATCCTTTTAACGAACTGGACCTTTGCACTTATTTCTAAAAAAGATCTGGCAACTGAAATGCCGCAAAGAAAATATTTTAACCGAATTACAGTTGAAGTTAAAAGCATTAAGCCCTCATCGTGGTAGGAAAACACACAGAAAAAAACACCTTAAAAAGCATTTGAATATAAATCGTAAAAAATGTCACCTTTTAGCATGGGAAAATATTCTACGAGCACAAACTATTTCTACAATGGAAAAGCACACAAAAAATGACTATGGAATAGCAAAGAAACAAATGGAAAAACAAAAAACACAAAATCTGCTGGAGAATTCATACATACAATAACTAGCGCGAGTATTTCTCAACCTCAATCATCATGGTCAACCCTAATTGCATTATCCAATCCAACCAGCACCAACAACAAGAAAAATCCAAACCAAAACAAACTGTCCAATCATTCATTTTTATCCATGAGTCGTCCGTCGACATTGTCTCTGCTGCAAACGTAACGAAATGAACAAAATTGTCTTTTATGCCGCTGCTCATGCGTGCTTCTTGCCCAAGTTGGTCGGTCGGTCGTACGATGAAGTTGTTAGACTGTGTTGGAAATATTGTGTCATAGATACAAGTACAACTTGTAGATGTGGTTGCTAGTGGTTGAGTGTGTATGTACATTAATAGTAGAATTACAACTGTAGTATGAGTACAGCTATTTTTGCGGTGTTAACTCATTACCATGTCATGTGAAAAATCCATTCATTCTTTTTTTGTAGATTTGTTTTGGGCTTTTTTTGTTTGTTTGTTCGTTTGTTGACTTACAACAGCGCTACTATTACTATGAAATGTTGGGAATACGAGGGTGAATTGATAAATCACTCTGGTTTAATAAGACAATCATGATATTGTCTCTTGATCCATATAAGGTCCCCTCGGAGGCATGTTACCTTGATGAACATTTCCCATCTTGGTGTTATTGCAATCCCGGGGAAAATAAGTGCTAACAATACCCCTAGTCTGCCGAGACTATAAACTTGTGATGATCCTTGGAATGATTTGACCTGCAGGGCTTTGTCCTGGCTGGTTAATTGGCTGAGGCTTCTTCGGGATCCACGTAGTGGCTGTTGTTTAAATCCAAATTCTTGGGAATGGAGGTACAAACCGGAGGGTAAGGCTGTGGATTAATAAAATGTTGGATTTGAGCTGATAATTGAAAGATCGAATGAAAGTATCTAATTGATGGGGACGATTCAGTGTTGTAATTGTGGTCTGGTGCTGGAGTTGATGGTTGTGAGATGGTTGGTAGAAACAACAGAGCCATCTAAGTAATGCGGATTAAAGCGGTTAAGGAATGCACAGGCGTTAATCTTTGGATGATGTTATATAATCTGATGTTGAGTACGCCCCTTCTATTGGCTCTAAACCAGTGATTGCCTTTTATTTGTCGGGGTATTTATTAGGCTTGTCTGATGATACCTGTCATTCTGCACCGGGACTTCTATCGCAAGAGATTATATAGCTCGAGTAATTGAGCAAAGTTCTTATACATGGAGCCGCAGAAAATTGTCACTGGCGTGTAAGAAAAACAATGGGACAGTGGTGTTACAAATTACCACGTAAATTCAACATATTGACCCATATAGAGGTAATATTCGTAATAGCCTTATATAAACCCTCCCTAATGTGGACGATCCTATTAATCATGTTGTACTCGAAAGAACCACATCTTCGAGATAGTATAGATCATGTTAAAAAATCTTAATCTGCTGCCATAAAGATTGCACGTTCGTCTAGCATCTTCGAATCTGAGACCGGAGGGATGTAAGTATTTTTTTGGGAAACTATTTGACAAATGCATTTCCCCGTGTACTCTATACAAATTGTACAAGGTGTCCTATTTTTTGGGATGAGAATGAATTAGAATACTTATTACGTAGCAGCTCAGAGCCTTGATAGATTGAATACTATCCAAGCCGATATTACTCATCAACGTTTCGTACATCACTACTTGGTCCCTACGATCGTTTGGATCTGCCTACCCTGATAACAGTGCTGAAAACCCAATAGTGTTCGTTTAGCACTCAGATCGTCAAATTGCACGATGAATCTTCTGAGTTCAGAGTTCTTTTAAAGCTTTTGTTTTCGTGGACTGGATGAAGCATTATTCCAGCAGATCTGATGTCTCTTTGTCGTATTGATATTAGCCGAACCGAACATTTCACATTTACCAAGTTAGCGAAGAGTATTTGACTTTAAAAGTCAGTCGCAAAGTATAAATAGTCTAATAGCTGATTACATTTATATTAAATTTTACTATTATCAAACACTTATCAATTGACCCTCCACAAAAACAAGTGGTAGATGTGAAACAGAAACTATAAAAATAAAATAACCATAAAGAACTACAAATAATGAAAAAAATACAGATTTGTTTCTTTAATTTCATCATTGTATGGGTAAATACCCTGCAGTTTTAAACTTAACAGAAATCCAGAACTATCATTAGTTCCACTAGTTACTCCAGTAGTTTATTTTAATAACTTAAATAGTGATTGCAGCATACTTCCCGACAACAATAGATTTATATAACCTGATCAGACATTTCCCCTAGTTTCAACTATTTCATAACACTGCAGGGTATTTAAATGCATAAATATGTGTTACTAATGCCAATACATACAGCCGTTAGTGCTCTGCGAGCAGATTCTTAATTCAAAAATTCTCACACATAGAAAGACCATTAGACGACACCCTCTTCTATGATTTTCACTTCATACAGTTTCTTGTTAATTATTAATTTGTTGCGAGGTTTCAATAAATTTTTCCCTGCACCCACCACTATTTCCCACCATTAATGACCATGGTGTGGTAAAATTTATTATGACACTTTCGAAGTTTTGATTAATACAAGTATATATTTTCCTATGAATTGAATACGCAATTAGTTTTTTTTTTTAACTTAGACATTATTATTGAAAATTTTCTTATGGACTATAGTCGAGCTAGTAAAATAGAGCCAGACTGTAGTATACACAAATCCAGACTACAGCAAAGAAAGGACGACAGTTCATAGCAGAGTAAATCGAACAGATTACTTACCGGCCTATATACCAGACTGTGGTTAAGTCCATGGTCCAATTAAGAGCTTAGATTATTATATAGTATACACGACCGAATATAGTCTAGTCTACAGTCTAGCCTAGTGTATAGACTAGTCTATAGTATAGTTTATAACATAGTCTATAGTATAGTCTATAGCATAGTCTTTAGTCTAATCTATAGTCTATATTCTAGTTTACAGTCTAGTCATTAGTCCATTCTTTAGCCCCGTCTATAGTCTAGTCTATAGTATAGTCTATAGTCTAGTCTATAGTCTAGTCTATAGTCTAGTCTATAGTCTAGTCTATAGTCTAGTCTATAGTCTAGTCTATAGTCTAGTCTATAGTCTAGTCTATAGTCTAGTCTATAGTCTAGTCTATAGTCTAGTCTATAGTCTAGTCTATAGTCTAGTCTATAGTCTAGTCTATAGTCTAGTCTATAGTCTAGTCTATAGTCTAGTCTATAGTCTAGTCATAGTCTAGTCTATAGTCTAGTCTATAGTCTAGTCTATAGTCTAGTCTATAGTCTAGTATAGTCTAGTATAGTCTAGTCTATAGTCTAGTCTATAGTCTAGTCTATAGTCTAGTCTATAGTCTAGTCTATAGTCTAGTCTATAGTCTAGTCTATAGTCTAGTCTATAGTCTAGTCTATAGTCTAGTCTATAGTCTAGTCTATAGTCTAGTCTATAGTCTAGTCTATAGTCTAGTCTATAGTCTAGTCTATAGTCTAGTCTATAGTCTAGTCTATAGTCTAGTCTATAGTCTAGTCTATAGTCTAGTCTAGATCTAGTCTATAGTCTAGTCTATAGTCTAGTCTATAGTCTAGTCTATAGTCTAGTCTATAGTCTAGTCTATAGTCTAGTCTATAGTCTAGTCTATAGTCTAGTCTATAGTCTAGTCTATAGTCTAGTCTATAGTCTAGTCTATAGTCTAGTCTATAGTCTAGTCTATAGTCTAGTCTATAGTCTAGTCTATAGTCTAGTCTATAGTCTAGTCTATAGTCTAGTCTATAGTCTAGTCTATAGTCTAGTCTATAGTCTAGTCTATAGTCTAGTCTAGTCTAGTCTAGTCTAGTCTAGTCTAGTCTATAGTCTAGTCTATAGTCTAGTCTATAGTCTAGTCTATAGTCTAGTCTATAGTCTAGTCTATAGTCTAGTCTATAGTCTAGTCTATAGTCTAGTCTATAGTCTAGTCTATAGTCTAGTCTATAGTCTAGTCTATAGTCTAGTCTATAGTCTAGTCTATAGTCTAGTCTATAGTCTAGTCTATAGTCTAGTCTATAGTCTAGTCTATAGTCTAGTCTATAGTCTAGTCTATAGTCTAGTCTATAGTCTAGTCTATAGTCTAGTCTATAGTCTAGTCTATAGTCTAGTCTATAGTCTAGTCTATAGTCTAGTCTATAGTCTAGTCTATAGTCTAGTCTATAGTCTAGTCTATAGTCTAGTCTATAGTCTAGTCTATAGTCTAGTCTATAGTCTAGTCTATAGTCTAGTCTATAGTCTAGTCTATAGTCTCGTATAGTCTAGTCTATAGTCTAGTCTATAGTCTAGTCTATAGTCTAGTCTATAGTCTAGTCTATAGTCTAGTCTATAGTCTAGTCTATAGTCTAGTCTATAGTCTAGTCTATAGTCTAGTCTATAGTCTAGTCTATAGTCTAGTCTATAGTCTAGTCTATAGTAGTCTATAGTCTAGTCTATAGTCTAGTCTATAGTCTAGTCTATAGCTAGTCTAGTCTATAGTCTAGTCTATAGTCTAGTCTATAGTCTAGTCTATAGTCTAGTCTATAGTCTAGTCTATAGTCTAGTCTATAGTCTAGTCTATAGTCTAGTCTATAGTCTAGTCTATAGTCTAGTCTATAGTCTAGTCTATAGTCTAGTCTATAGTCTAGTCTATAGTCTAGTCTATAGTCTAGTCTATAGTCTAGTCTATAGTCTAGTCTTTAGTCTAGTCTAGTCTAGTCTATAGTCTAGTCTATAGTCTAGTCTATAGTCTAGCCTAGTGTATAGACTAGTCTATAGTATCTTACAGCGTAGTCTAAAGTCTAGTTAATAGTCTACTCTATAGTCTAGTTTATTACCCAGTATATAGGACTTGTCTGATATTCTTTCATATAAAAATTATCTAAAATACTTTGAAAAATCTATTAATTACAGGATCCTAATATTAGAGGAATCTTTTTTTATATAAAATGTTAAACTTTAATAATCCACCACCTGCTTTTATCCACAAAATAGACCTCAGATTTATGATACAACTCATTATTAAAAATCTATTCTAAAATGCAAGTCACACATAAATTACAACAAAAAAAAACACTAAAATCTAAACTTGGTTTTTATAAAAAAATGTCACACATTCTAACAAACATAGCATAGGCTTTACAAGGTGGGAAAAAATCCTATAAATTTCTATACTTTTTGTATTAATGTTGCTGTTGGCAAACACCCCGTACATACAAAATATAAGAAAACAAAACGATCATAAACCGTCATAAACAAAATTATCAACAGGTTCCCAAAAAGAACTGAAATAAAAAAAATGAAAAAAGTAATCAAAACTATACAAAAGGCTACAACAACAATAATGTATCTGGTAGTTTGTTAGAAATGTTGAACTTCTAGGTTTTGGTTTAATTGTTGTTGTTGCGTTTTAAGGTGTTTTTTCACACACAAAAAAATAAATCCCGTGAAGGTTCATTCAACAGGTTCATTGACCCGAGTAGGGGTTTTTTGTTTTCGTTAAATTTTTTAGTTGTTTTAATTGTTTGTTTTTGTAATTTTTCTACTTTTTTAGTATTTTATTATGTCTTCTATATTTTGAGTTCCTTGGTGCTTAAAAGAAGAGGACTTTTTTGGTTACCAAAAAAGAACAGGTCTGAAATATTTTGCTCGGAGGCATAAACACTATTGAAGTACTTCTATAAAACTTCAAAAGGAACATTTCATTAAAAAGAGAAATAATTGTTGCAAAACAATTTCGTCCAATGAGGGATTCAAGACCGTATAAGCAGATAATAATTGCAGATATTTAGAAATCGTAAATCACGTAAATTTCCAACTTTTCTACGCTGATACAGGGTCTCGACCGAGAACATGTATCTTATGTCACAAGAACTTATAATTTCTCATCACAACAGGATTATCCACATCGGATGCAAAGGTGCTGAAGCAAGGTCGTGGCAACATATACTTTGCATCTGTTTACCTGCCTTTCGATTCTCCGATACTACCACCAACGTCGGATCTGATGAAACTGGTTGAAGAGGCACAAAGGAAAAATAAGAAAATTGTAATTTCATGGATTTCCTAAAGACTTAATCACATTTAACTTAGGTAATAAAGTTACCTTTGTCAATAAAATCATAGAAGAAGTATTAAATATAAGTATATGTTCAGAAGAGCTTATAAACGAAATTCAGGATTGGAAATTTTCGGATGAGCACTCCTTTTCTGACCATCGGTACATAAGATTCAAAATACTACGGCCGCCTACAAAGCCAATAAAGTTTCGGAATAAGTCTAAAACTAATTGGACAATGTTTGGTACCTAACTAAAGAACCGTATATGTCAGGACTCTTTTTCAATGTCGAAATAAAGAGAACAGATACCAAAGTAGAAATGCTCACAAGTGCCCTTGTTGAATCATTTGAGGACAGCTGCCGTCTGCCAAAGCGGAGATCTGCCCATGAGAAACCCTGGGTAACAGGGAGATCAGGAATCTTGATAAGACTATTTAACCGGGCACGGCGTAAAAGACCGCAATATACTGGGATGAGTATTGTAGTAAACTTGGTGAATATAAGAAAATTGTTCGAAAAGCTTAACGAGACTCCTGGAAACTTTTCTGTGAATAGGTAGACAGCGTAAATGACTTATCGAATATAAAAAATTCCTATCCAAAACTCATGTCCAACCGGAATCTTTGGTTAATGACACGGACAGGAGGCTGGATGATATGGAGAAAACAGTGAAACTCCTAATGGACTCTCATTTCCCACCCGGTATATCGAATGACATAGATGAACCGATAAAGGGACGGCCGAGGAAGGGGCGGCTAACACGGAAATTGTAATTACATCTGATATGGTTAAAGGGGCAATCAAGAGCTTTGCTCCCTATAAAGCTGTAGGGCCGGATGGCATTTTCCCGGCACTTTTACAGATGGAGGCGGGACTGGTTTACGTACATATATCTGAGATATCCACTGTATATTGACATATACTCCCATTAAATGGCAGGATGCAAGGATAATATTTATACGCAAACCAGGGAAACCATGCTGCTTGGGTATAAGTGGTGCCATACTTCAACCAAGGCTCTGGAAACGTTGCTAGATATTCTACCCATTGAAACATGTTTAAGATATGAGACGGCGCTTACATCCGAACGGCTCTTTACTTTAGGCGAACTGGCCAAAAGCGGTTACTGGACACAGTGGAAGGTTATACACAATCATCAGATGTGCCTGATCGCACACCAGAATCAGAATATGTCGGAAGCTTTGAAATGCTGATCCCAGATAGAAAGCGGAAAACTAGAGCAAATACCAGTAGGAATCCGTTGTTACACGAATGGCTCTAAATTGGGGGATAAAGTGGTTCTATATTGAAGACCCAGAAACAGAAATATTCTACCGTTTACCTAATCATAACACAAGCTTCTATGCAGAAGTCCGAGCAATAATGGAAAATTGAATTAGTCTAGTCCATAGTCTAGTCTATAGTCTAGTCCATAGTCTATTCCATAGTTTAGTCTATAGTCTAGTCTATAGTCTAGTCTATAGTCTAGTCTATAGTCTAGTCTATAGTCTAGTCTATAGTCTAGTCTAGTAGTCTAGTCTAGTCTATAGTCTAGTCTAGTCTATAGTCTAGTCTATAGTCTAGTCTATAGTCTAGTCTATAGTCTAGTCTATAGTCTAGTCTATAGTCTAGTCTTAGTCTAGTCTTAGTCTAGTCTATAGTCTAGTCTATAGTCTAGTCTATAGTCTAGTCTATAGTCTAGTCTATAGTCTAGTCTATAGTTAGTCTAGTCTATAGTTATTAGTCTATAGTCTAGTCTATAGTCTAGTCTATAGTCTAGGTCTATAGTCTAGTACTATAGTCTAGTCTATAGTCTAGTCTATAGTCTAGTCTATAGTCTAGTCTATAGTCTAGTCTATAGTCTAGTCTATAGTCTAGTCTATAGTCTAGTCTATAGTCTAGTCTATAGTCTAGTCTATAGTCTAGTCTATAGTCTAGTCTATAGTCTAGTCTATAGTCTAGTCTATAGTCTAGTCTATAGTCTGTCTATAGTCAGTCTATATTCTAGTCTATAGTCTAGTCTATAGTCTAGTCTATAGTCTAGTCTATAGTCTAGTCTATAGTCTAGTCTATAGTCTAGTCTATAGTCTAGTCTATAGTCTAGTCTATAGTCTAGTCTATAGTCTAGTCTATAGTCTAGTCTATAGTCTAGTCTATAGTTTAGTCTATAGTCTAGACTATAGTCTAGTCTATAGTCTAGTCTATAGTCTAGTCTAGTCTATAGTTTAGTCTATAGTCTAGACTATAGTCTAGTCTATAGTCTAGTCTATAGTCTAGTCTATAGTCTAGTCTATAGTCTAGTCTATAGTCTAGTCTATAGTCTGTCTATAGTCTAGTCTATAGTCTAGTCTATAGTCTAGTCTATAGTCTAGTCTATAGTCTAGTCTAGTCTAGTCTAGTCTATAGTCTAGTCTATAGTCTAGTCTATAGTTTAGTCTATAGTCTAGACTATAGTCTAGTCTATAGTCTAGAGTCTAGTCTATAGTCTAGTCTATAGTCTAGTCTATAGTCTAGTCTAGTCTATAGTTTAGTCTATAGTCTAAACTATAGTCTAGTCTAGTCTATAGTCTAGTCTATAGTCTAGTCTATAGTCTAGTCTATAGTCTAGTCTATAGTCTAGTCTATAGTCTAGTCTATAGTCTAGTCTATAGTCTAGTCTATAGTCTAGTCTATAGTCTAGTCTATAGTCTAGTCTATAGTCTAGTCTATAGTCTAGTCTATAGTCTAGTCTATGGTCTAGTCTATAGTCTAGTCTATAGTCTTGTCTATAGTCTAGTCTATAGTCTAGTCTATAGTCTAGTCTATAGTCTAGTCTATAGTCTAGTCTATAGTATAGTCTATAGTCTAGTCTATAGTATAGTCTATAGTCTAGTCTATAGTCTACTGATTTCACTGATTTCAACATACATACAGACATACATCCATATGTATATACGGACTGACCAATGGCTAAATGACTCGGACTATATATAGTTTGTGCTTTCCTAAAAGAATATTGGAGACATTACAAACGGAATGACAAACTCATATCTCTCACTAAAGTGATCCCAACTATCACAGTTCCACCGTTACATTCAAAAAATCAAACAAATAATTCCTTTTAAAAATTTCAATCATTTTCATAACATAAAAAATCATTTAAAAGATCTCCTTTTATAACGCTATAATAAAACAATATTTGAAAAATAAATAAACTCTAAACAATTACAGTTCATAAACAAAAATATTATGCACCCTCTACTATTTTACGCTTTTGACTTTAATGGCATTATTTCCTGATCATTTCCGTCCCTTTGTTAAACTTACTTGCCTAAACAATAGCAACAAATATGAAAACAAAACTCACCTCCCCCCATACTGATGAGTGCAACAATTTCCTTTCTAAAATTCAAATAGTTTTATTTAAACATTTCGTTAGTTAGTTTTTTCAAAACAATTGAAAATAACTTTAGACCCAAGTGTCCGGAAATGAGATGCAAATTTTATGTGGGATTCATAACAATGTCCTGCTTACACGTAAATAACAATTAAATGTTAAAACACAAATAAATTTATAAACAACCACCACCAAAACAACATAAGAAATTATTAAGCCAATCCAGCCCATTTATTCGACATTTTCTTTACTCCCTTAATAAGTTTGCTTTAGCGGCATTTAAAGAAGAATTGTATTTTCCAAAAGGGTGTTTTTTTCTTGTATGTTCTTGCACTTCTTTAAGACGTTTAAGGGAAGACCAGGATCTTTACCATTTTTATCGTAACGTCTTTAGGCCAAGAAATTTCCTTGCTTGGCTGCTTGCAGTTATTTTTCTAACGAATTTTCTTAATATGTGTGTACGTATGTTTTTGTTTAATTTAAATAATTATAATTGTTAATTTTATTCACTTGTTTGTGTCATTTGTATATGCACATGTAGTGTGTGTGTGGGTTCGTGTGCATGTAAATTTAGGGTGTTATTTAAATGAGTTTTTGAGGAAAATTTTAAGAAAACTTAGCTTATTTGCAGGAAAATTCTCAGGTGAAATTTTCTTTAAGAAAATTTGAAAATTTATTTAAATATTTTCCCACGTTTTTTGGTTGATAGTTATAATAAATTACAAGTTTTTGTGACAACAATTATATTGTACAGGTGGCTGAAGAATGTGCCTTTTTTGAGAATTTAAAAAATATATATTTTTGGCGGAATTTTTACGATTTCAGCAGGCATCTATACAAGTGGTCACGGAATATAGTTTAAACGGTCATAATCTCTCTTACAAGTTTCATGAGAGCAGGTCCATAATTAACCCTACTTCCCTATATAAGATCCCCTTCGGATAATGACCTTAATTGGCTCATAACTGGCAAAAAATTCCAGTATAGTAATAAAATATGACATAATCGAGTTTTATATCAACCGATATGCCTACCAAATTGTACAACGATCGGACCCTAATTGACCCTATCCTCCATAATAACTAAATACTATTCCAGTGGTAAACTCTGGATCATATAGATATCAGGCCAATCGGTGATAATCGCCAATGAAAGTGCGAATAGTATACATATTGCAGCAAGAGTAGGACGAGATGCATCCTCAGAATAAATAAGTCCGAGGTAAGTATGATGATACGTATTCTTACTGGACGATCGATTTACGAGCATAATTATATAAAATTGGACAAACATGCAGAATGGACAGTAAAACATTTATCCGTCTTCGGCAAGCCTCCATCGCAATTAGATCCAAATATCTTGGGTATTATAGGAACACTGATTCTAATTATGATTCTAATTGATTCTAACTATATCCAGGAATCGGAGTAGAAGTTTACGCTTTCCAAACAAAAGATAAACAAACTGAAAGGAGCTTACACCAGCCTAGACTATAGACTAGACAATAAACTAGACTATAGACTAGACTATAAACTAGACTATAGACTAGACAATAAACTAGACTATAGACTAGACTATAAACTAGACTATAGACTAGACTATAAACTAAACTAGACTATAGACTAGACTATAGACTAGACTATAGACTAGACTATAGACTAGACTATAGACTAGACTATAGACTAGACTATAGACTAGACTATAGACTAGACTATAGACTAGACTATGGACTAGACTATAGACTAGACTATAGACTAGACTATAGACTAGACTATAGACTAGACTATAGACTAGACTATAGACTAGACTATAGACTAGACTATAGACTAGACTATAGACTAGACTAATGACTAGACTATAGACTAGACTATGACTAGACTATAGACTAGACTATAGACTAGACTATAGACTATACTATATACTAGACTATAGACTAGACTATAGACTAGACTATAGACTAGACTATAGACTAGACTATAGACTAGACTATAGACTAGACTATAGACTAGACTATAGACTAGACTATAGACTAGACTATAGACTAGACTATAGACTAGACTGGACTATAGACTAGACTATAGACTAGACTATAGACTAGACTATAGACTAGACTATAGACTAGACTATAGACTAGACTATAGACTAGACTATAGACTAGACTATAGACTAGACTATAGACTAGACTATAGACTAGACTATAGACTAGACTATAGACTAGACTATAGACTAGACTATAGACTAGACTATAGACTAGACTATAGACTAGACTGGACTATAGACTAGACTATAGACTAGACTATAGACTAGACTATAGACTAGACTATAGACTAGACTGGACTATAGACTAGACTGGACTATAGACTAGACTATAGACTAGACTATAGACGACTATAGACTAGACTATAGACTAGACTATAGACTAGACTATAGACTAGACTATAGACTAGACTATAGACTAGACTATAGACTAGACTATAGACTAACTATAGACTAGACTATAGACTAGACTATAGACTAGACTATAGACTAGACTATAGACTAGACTATAGACTAGACTATAGACTAGACTATAGACTAGACTATAGACTAGACTATAGACTAGACTATAGACTAGACTATAGACTAGACTATAGACTAGACTATAGACTAGACTATAGACTAGACTATAGACTAGACTATAGACTAGACTATAGACTAGACTAGACTATAGACTAGACTATAGACTAGACTATAGACTAGACTATAGACTAGACTATAGACTAGACTATAGACTAGACTATAGACTAGACTATAGACTAGACTATAGACTAGACTATAGACTAGACTATAGACTAGACTATAGACTAGACTATAGACTAGACATAGACTATAGACTAGACTATAGACTAGACTATAGACTAGACTATAGACTAGACTATAGACTAGACTATAGACTAGACTATAGACTAGACTATAGACTAGACTATAGACTAGACTATAGACTAGACTATAGACTAGACTATAGACTAGACTATAGACTAGACTATAGACTAGGCTATAGACTAGACTATAGACTAGACTATAGACTAGACTATAGACTAGACTATAGACTAGACTATAGACTAGACTATAGACTAGACTATAGACTAGACTATAGACTAGACTATAGACTAGACTATAGACTAGACTATAGACTAGACTATAGACTAGACTATAGACTAGACTATAGACTAGACTATAGACTAGACTATAGACTAGACTATAGACTAAACTATAGACTAGACTATAGACTAGACTAGACCAGAATTCAAACTAGACTATAAACTAGACTATAGACCAGACTATAAACTAGACTACAGACTAGACATCTATCTATCTAGTCTTACCATTTTCAAACTATAAGATCGGTGCTAAATTTACTTTTCAAATATTTATAAACTGACTAATATTTATGTAGACTATTTTCACTCTTAATCTAGTTCTATTAATTCTAATTTACGTGTGCGAAATATCAATTATAAACATAAATAACTTCTCATTAGTACAGGAACCATAAAACAAACAACTCCTAACATGTTTAAAACTAGCAATGAAAATATTAATTAAAACCTCAGCAGCAAATCGTTGTAAATTTGCAACGTCCAAATACTTTAAAAACATTGATAGAAATTATCTTGCTGGACAAACCCCCAAAATAATATTTGTCATGCATTAACAAAAACAAAACTCTAGTAGATAATGTGGACTAACATCACCAGTACAGTGTCTTCTTCCATATATGTGTGTGTATAGTAGTTGTAGATAAATGATCAAGAAATCGTCATCGCCTTGTTGATGATGATCATCATCATCATTATGATCATCATAATTATTATAAATTTAATAGTCCAGCCACATACAAAAAGTTCAACGAACTGAATCAAAACATTCATAGACGTGCCCAGATTGCGTCCACGCGCGTGTTTTCTTTCTTTATGTCTGATCTCTATTTTGTATGTTTGTTTGTATGTTCGTTTTCCTTATTCTGTCAGTTCTAGTATTCCATTCCAGTAGAGTAATCAACAACATGCTAGGAATTAAATAAATTAAAAAGATAACAACCAAGAGTACAACTTAAACCGGGTGTGTTTTGGGGTAAGTAATAGAGAACAATAAAGAGAGACAGGGAGAGGGAGTATACACGATTTGTTAATAAAAAATTTAAATTTTATTCTGGAGGAGCCCAAAGGAGCTTTTAAATTTAAATTCTACAAGTATGATCGTGGTTTATTTTTTGTTATTAAATATTTGTTTTACATTTTCTTCTTTTTTTATGATTTTTTTCTTAAATTAAATATTCAAAAAACGTGTCGTTTTGGGGGGATTTGGAAATGTGTGTTAATTGTAACACAAATAAACATTTCTGGAGTGGGTACAACCAGAGTTTGTTTGACTTATTTTATTGTTATAGTATTTGTTCGTTCGGCTGGCTGATAAGCCTCAGTGATTGTGAGAGGATCTGGTTTTCTTGTTGTTGTTTTCAATTTAAAATAGAGGGATCTTTCTGTTGTTGTTTATAAAATTGTGAAATTTTTTACGTGGATAAATTGTTAAGTGATTTAGGAAGGTTTTAATTTAGCCTATAGGAATAACTTGTGACAAACTCTTGACTAGACTATAGACTAGACTATAGACTAGACTATAGACTAGACTATAGACTAGACTATAGACTAGACTATAGACTAGACTATGGACTAGACTATGGACTAGACTATGGACTAGATTATAGACTAGACTATGGACTAGACTATAGACTACGCTATAGACTAGGCTAGATCACAGAATAATTTTGTTGCAAATTTGCAATACTTTACAACAAACCCTCGCAAAATGAAACATCTCTGTAGAAAGTTGTAAAATACAAGTCCAACAATGAGGATTCTTTAGTGACTGCATTTTTTTAATTTTTTTCGAAAGAATCCCATTATTTTTTGTTTTCAGTCTGTTTCCACTGCCATAGAGGGAAGATTTCCACATAGCCAGTTGCTAGAGCTGCTCATGTTTTTATTGTTGTTTGGACTCTTATGGACAATGGGATCATATAAATAAAGGAAAAATGTGTATAAAAGAAAACTAAAGGAGAAACACAAAACCAAGTGGAGGAATTGCAATTTCAATTAGCTCTTATACGGGCGTGTGTGTTTTATTTGCTTCCTGTCAGGCCAAACATCCAGTCAGCAGCCAGCTAACCAACCATCCAAGCAGCCAAATAATCAAACAGTCATTAATTCAGTCATCTAGTCATACATGATAGTAACCATCAAGCAAAGTTGACGGTACTTTTGTTATTTTTTCTTTTTTTTTCATTTTCAGTTTTGGTTTTTACAATTGTTATTGCCAGCCTGGATGTCTGTTCGTATGTCCGTCCGACTGGTTGGCTGGCTGGTTGCCAGTCCATATATACAAATTTTTGCATGTGTGTTTGTTGGTTAGTGTGTGTGTATGATTGGGACGTGCTTGTCCATAGCCTGGCGGTTGATCACTGTTGATTATCATCCACTTTGTCGTATTCTTGACTCGATCGCCTTTATACACTTTATTTTACTTCACTTACAACAAACAACTACAAGTGCAACAACAATACCTACTTATTCAAACATTTCCTTTTGTTGCTTTCTCTTCATCAGCAATACACCACGAAAAAGAATTGAATCTCCTCAATGCAATTTTTTTTGTTCTTGCCACAACTTGAATCATGATCACTTTTTTCCCACTTCTTGTTGTGCTTTTTCAAAATTTTCAATTGTTCTGATTTCTATGTGTGTGTGTGTGTGTATGTGAATAACGACTCCGTGAGTGTATGTTAGTTTATGTGGTTGCACTGTAAGTGCCTGGAATTTCCAAGTGGTTGAATTTGTTGGTTGCCTTTGTAGGCTCCTTTTCGTGCTAGGGAGTTCACAGACCCTTATTATTGTTCTACGTACTCAACAAAAAGCGAAAAGGCAAAAAAAAAAATGCAATAAAATTACAATAATTTCAAAATGTGTTTGTAGTTGTGATGAATTTTAAGTAACAAGGGAGTGGAGTCACTTCATTCATTCATTCCACACTCTTAAGAGGATAAAATTTATGATTTCAAACTGTTACTGATGACAAACAAGGAGGGCATTCAGATCGAGTGCATGCATTTGCTGACTGTCTTATGGAAATACTTATTAAGTAGTTTTTAATTGAAATTCATTTGATTTAGAATGAAATATTTCGTATAATAGAAGAATTTTTATCAGGGTTGTTGCATGGGGCTTTGAAGATATGTTTTATGCTATTGGACTTGTTCATAGGTCAGTTCAAAGACTAGTTAATATACTAGTGAATATACTAGTCCATAGAATAATTCATATACTAATTCAAAGATTATTTTGTAGTCTAATGTATACACTAGTCTTAAGACTAATCAAAAGAGTAATCACTAAACAGTATATAGAAAGAACCATGAACTAGTCGATAGACTAATCATTAGAGTAGTTCATTGACTAGCAAATAGACAAGTACTTTAGTCAATATATATTTATATGTATATTTATTAGTCCACATTCATAAACCGATTCATAGACCAGTTCACATATTAGCCAAAATATTAGTCTATTGATTGCTCCATAAACTAGTCAATAGACTAATAATTAGATTAGTCCATGGACTAGTCAATAAACTAGTCCATAGTCTAGACTAAAGATTATTCCAAATAATAATCCGCACGTAGTATATATTCTAGGCTATAGACAAAAGATTAGTCAATAGATAGGAGATCGTAGTAGAAGGTAGTTAGGACCGTAATTCGAAGACCTTATAGGACTGTAAGAGTGCCATAACCGAATACTCTACTAGTGGTAAGCTTTAACACGATACCACTCGAGGAACTAGACAATGAAAGAACGAACGTAGACAGGGAAGGAAGCTTAAGGAAGTTAACCTTAAGAATGCAAAATCGAATTAGAAACATGGGCAGGAGAAGCCCATAAGGAGTAATGGAACGAAAATCATACTTTTATGATCTCAAAGAGAGAGCCTCCTCAAAATATTTAAATGACTTTCTAATCTCAGTTCGATTTCTCTTAGATTCCTAAGTTCTTAAGAGTTTATAGACAAAAATATAGTACATTGATTTGCCGTACAAACCGGCCATAATAATCGCAAAAGTTGCGGTATTTTACGGGATCAGGATGTTAGGATTAACATCTACAGGATTGTAAGTTTAGAATATTCGTTTAATAAAAAGTGTATAGATAGTTTAGAATCTAGAATATCTAAAATGTAATTCCTTACTTTAATCAAAGTTTAGTTCCTTAGAATTCTTCTAAAGTTATTTAAGCCAATTATAAAAAAGTAACCGTTCTTATTAACTATGTATGTATAGACTTTAATAAAATTTTGTGTTAGTTTCCATGTATAACAAATTTGTATCATCATTGTAAAAAATAATTATGTTCATTATAATGTTAACTACCCCTTAAAAGGCTCATTTATCATTCCCCCTGCAAGGTTTCCGATATCTTCCACCACCACAAGAAATAGAAGCAACAATTTAAATATTCAAATGATGTTCACACTTGAACTATTAACAGCCAGTGTTTACAAATTTTACCTGTAGAGTTGACATGACTCGCCTAAACGCAGGCTCTACAGTGATTCTTTTTGTTTTACTCCAGGGCATTTTATGTAACGTCTTTTTTGGAATAACTAGATTAGGGATGAGTTTCAGGGTTGTTTTTTTATGTTATGAAACGTCTGCTTCTTTTTTAATTACCATTTAAAGGAATTGTTAAGCTTCGCTGAATTAGTTGTTAGAATGTCTGTATAAATTTGTTTATAGTTCAGGTGTTCAACAAGGATTTATGGAGAGGATCATCATCATACAGGTGTCGAGAAAGTACACTTAGACAATTTTTAGACATTTTTCTAATATATTTGTAGAACATATGTTGCACTGAGGCTTAGAGAAGGTATGTTTTGGGAAATAGTTCGGTATCTCGGGAAGATATCTATCTGAATTTCACATAATCAGAGCAGATGTGGGTTCGACTAACTAACTAACTAACTAACTAACTAACTAACTAACTAACTAACTAACTAACTAACTAACTAACTAACTAACTAACTAACTAACTAACTAACTAACTAACTAACTAACTAACTAACTAACTAACTAACTAACTAACTAACTAACTAACTAACTAACTAACTAACTAACTAACTAACTAACTAACTAACTAACTAACTAACTAACTAACTAACTAACTAACTAACTAACTAACTAACTAACTAACTAACTAACTAACTAACTAACTAACTAACTAACTAACTAACTACTAACTAACTAACTAACTAACTAACTAACTAACTAACTAACTAACTAACTAACTAACTAACTAACTAACTAACTAACTAACTAACTAACTAACTAACTAACTAACTAACTAACTAACTAACTAACTAACTAACTAACTAACTAACTAACTAACTAACTAACTAACTAACTAACTAACTAACTAACTAACTAACTAACTAACTAACTAACTAACTAACTAACTAACTAACTAACTAACTAACTAACTAACTAACTAACTAACTAACTAACTAACTAACTAATAACTAACTACCTAACTAACTATAATATACCCACTTTTTGGTCAGACATTAAACTTGAATTTCAGAAAGTCGACCTATCGATCCTTGATCCCAGTGATCAAGGTATTCATTTTAAAGTAGTGTGTTGCACAGTAACTGTATCTGGTCGGCCTCACATTCCATTTTCGTGACACCGTGCCCTAAATTTGGAAAAAAAATGGTTGGTCATATTTATTTCAAGTTTATTTACTGATGTGGAGAACTTCAGAGGCCATATTCTAATATAGCTCTATCCTTTAGAAAGTTATACTTTGGTGTCTGGGCTATAAACTAATTCTCAGGTATATTCACTAATTTGTGGACTAGACAAAATACTAAGCGAAGCTGAATCCTTTAGAATATATGTAATACGTTGATTTCTGATCTCCACTACTAACACAAATCTTGATTAGTTTATAATATATAGAAGGTTATCGGATTTACCTTTCAAATATATAGACATATAATGTTTTATATATTTTTTAAGTGTACATCATGATCGTTAAGTTATCCTAAATGTTCTAGGTCATCAACTAAATACAAAAGTAACGTCTTCAGTTACTTGACTTTTTTGTTATCTACTATGGCGAAACTAACCCCCTAAACGGGACTATAGGAATTATTTGAATAATTATAATAAAATTTAAATTACAAAGAACATAGCTGAAGTTGCAAAGCAAACGACCTGTTTGAACAACTTGAGCAACAATTCGGGGTTGTAGATTCATTTACCAACTACTCTAAACACAATAATGTTACACTTGATGGATTTTTCAAAAATAATCACTGTTGAATAAAGAAGGAAATGTTAACAAACCATTGTCCATGAAATAAAGTTAAAAGTATCCTGTCTACACAAGCAGCCAACCATAAAACAGGATGCAATTGAACGTTTAGGAAATATAAATAAAGATATAAAGAAAAACCAAAAAAAAACAATTTCAACTTGTTTGATTGAATGTTAAATGTTTTCAATAAAAATAAATCATTTCCTTTTTAGTGTTTATTTAAAAAAAAAGGAAATAAAAATAATTGTTTACTCTTTGATATTAGCTCTTTTTTTTTTGAGAAAGCTCCTGGCAAAAGTGCAACACTTACGTTTTGCAAAATAATTATGCTAAAATAACTTTAAATTATTTATTTACATTTCTGTTTTGTTTTTCAAAATTGTGTGTTAATAGTTTATTTTCCATTGAAATTACAAATGCCGTCAACAAATACAGAAACAGGGTCAAAACGTATTAAATTTCCTGTTTGCAACATGCAAACGTAGAAAAAAAAGTTGCAAAAATACAAAACAAAGAAAGTGAAGAATTGGCCAACCTAAGTCTAGTCTGAAAACTATAGACTTAACATTTTAGTGTGTCTTGGCACACAAAAAATTAAAGAAAAAACATAAAAAAATACGCACATAAACAATAAAAATAATTGACAAGTATTCATTTTGTTTTTTTTTCAGTTTTTACACTTCTGTTTTTCTTTTACCAAAACGAAATAAGGTGTGTTGTATGCCACATTGTAAATGCCACAGCCTAAAAGAAGAAAAACTTCAGTCAAATTCTCCGTAAATTCAAGACTTTATATACATAAGTCGCACTTGTAATGCAAATTATTTAGGTTTAGCATTGCAGCCCGTTGAGAACTGCCGTATGATTACACAGGGCAACGAATTTTTAAGCCAAAGACCAAAGTATACCTTTCTAGGGGATTGAGCAGCTTTGTATTCGAATCTGACCTTAAAATGTATGCATTACATCAGTTCTTTTTTCAGATAGCATGTCATAAAGTTTGAAATACTGCTCTGGGTTTCGACATTTTTTATATTTTGTTGGCCTGTGTTATTTATATTTGGGTTCTATAGAGGAATTAGGGAATTCTGAGCCCAAACATCAGGAAACTAATTACATTTTCCAATTTCTATAATAGTCAAGTTCAATATCCTTGATCCTTATAGGGAATTTCCCCTTATAAAGGGAATTTCAGAAAGTGGACCTACATACATATGTATATATGGTTCGATCCTTACCACATTTACACACATCTACGGAAAAATCAAAATCTATTGATCAAAATATACTTTTTTAAAGGAGTTGCACTTAATCCGAATCTGGCCCACGTCACCTCAGATTTTCATGATATCGTGCCCTATCTTTCGTTCTTCTTCGGAGGCCAGATTCGGAGACCACTACAGGTCATGCTGCTTAGGTATAAGTAGAGCCAAAAGCACTACATCAACTAAGATATTCTTCTTATTGAATCGTATATACGGTATGAGGCTTATCGAACGTCTCTTTTAAATAGAAGACGTGCCCGAAAGCATGCCAAAATATGTGGAAAAGTTTGAAACACTGATCCCTGATAGAATATAATGATCAAGCGGAATATTATTGCAAATATCTGTAGGAATCCATTGCTACGCGGATGGATGGCTCTTAACTGGGGGACAAAATGAGTCTGGAGTTCAACTTTAAAATCTCAGAAACAGAAATATACCAACCTCTAACTAATCACAACAGTATCTACCAGGCTGAAGTCCGCTCAATAACGGAACAAGGGGTTAATATATTTACCAACAATCAGAAGGTAATTGGAGCGACATCAGGTGGGTGATAATGTTAAATCTAAGACCGTTTTGGGATGTAAGGGAGAGAGCAGTCTTGCAGAGATAATCTTTGTGTCATTGGGACACACGGACATTAAATAATCGGCAACGAAATGGCGAATGTACTTGATTTAAAAAGAAGGGAACTCGAGGATGCAATTGAATTAAAAATATAAAAACCTGACTGCGCCTCCTGCCTTTTGTATATTGGCATCAGGGTTTACAGAATTAGAAAATAGCATGTTAGGCAAGAACCCCTACATCATCATCCTCATCTGTTAAGATGATAGTAAAGTGCTAAATATTGTGGATATGAATATGCTTTAAAATGTTAAATAACTTTATAACATCTCAATAACATCTCTCCCCAAACGCCATTGATTCAATTAAATTTTTCTGTGTTAATTCGTTCTTTTAAAATTCCATTTCAAACTTTGGCTTAAACTAAAATCTAATTTGAATAATACAATTTATTTAATTTATTTGTTTACTGGTATTTAATTGAAAACAAGTTTGAAATAACCTTGACAGATATGCTCACAAGGCGCTCATAAATCTGTTAACGGATGTCTTGCATTAGATTTGTCAGAATGAAGTAAAAAATAGAAAAATTAATCAAATATCATACTCGTACAGCGAAAAGGAGACACACACAACAAAATCGACTAAGGCAACGAGAATTTAGGTGTCAGCTACAGATTTTAAATAATAATATGCAAACATGTTGCAAATAGAAACAACAACAACAACGGCAATAAGAACAGTAGATAGACAAACTGTTAGTCATGACAAGTCTTTGAAGAAAAAAATATTAAGAACCAGTTGACTGTCAGTCAGTCATCAAATGTATTAAAGTCGTATAAGAATCGTATTCTTAGGCCTAAGAAAAAAACAACAACAAAACTGCCACAACATGTTGCCAACAAAGTTTAAAGTATTAAAATCAAAGTGCGTAATACTCACTCTCTACTCATACGTAAGTTCTGTATGTGTGTTGCAAAAAAAAAAAACAAATAATACAACGTCAGAGCTTAAAATACAACACTGTTCGTCTGGCGACTATAAAATTTTTGCCACATTTAATTGGGTCATCAGTAAAAGCCATCCAATCCAGTCGGTTAGCCAGGCTGGCCTGCCAGGAATATAAATTGAAGAAAATTATAAGTAATAAAATCAGTAAACATGTCGAGTAACAGGGCATATCTGGTCATTTAATACCCTACATAGCGCGTAAGGTTGTGCTAAAGACTTATTGCGACTAGAGTAGTCCGTAGTTTAATGACTTACAAATTAATGGGTTATATACACCTTAGGCGTGCCGAATATAATAGTCGTCTTTGAGCAGGACGCTTCGATAACCGAATGTTCTTTTACACTATTTTGAATATATCGTTTCTTTATCCTGGCAAATCCTTCATCTAAGAGATCTTTCCGTTCTACATATTTTTAGAATTGAAAAACTTTGAGTATATTGGTCTTTGACTTCTCTAAAGGATTATGCAGCGTCGAATCTGTATCACAAAGATACGTCGAAGAGAAAACGGTTGGACTTGCAGATGACATAATGTATTTAATAAATAAAGGGGCTATTATGGTCTCGAATATGGCCAAAAATTTATCAAAATACATAACATGATATCTGGAAAACCTGAGGTCAGTTTCGGATTCAGAGTTGCTCATTACTTTAAAAAAGTATACTTTGGACGTTAGGTTTCGATATTTTTCAAATTTTGTTGGCCTGTGGTATTATTCCTAGTCGATTAATCCTGACTTAAACGTCCAGACTAAAAACTGGGGCTTTATCAGACTCTTGTTAAGTTCCACATTTCAATATTTGTAGGAGGCTGTTGAATTAGCTATGGTGACTTTTGGTTGTATGTAATTGAGGGGTATTTCTTCTTAGGATGCATCCATCCATCTGATCTAGGTCCTTTCATCAGAGTTTTGCACACACTATGAACGGATTTTCCTTTTCCATGTTTTCTGTAATAACGTTAGAACTCAAATCCCAAAACCGATTATCCATTTCAATTGGAATATTTCTTATCAATTCTTAACGAGATCTATAGAACCTATTTTGGACTTTTATCTGAGGAAATAATGTTTATTAATAGGCAAGGGAGTCCCTTTGCAGTAGATAGGCAAATAAGATGCAATTGTCCCAGTTCAACACGTTACTCATGATAACCGAGATTATGAGTTTTTCACAAGCTTTCCCTCTAGCAGTATGTGATCTATACACGGTCCGTTATTGGAACATAATGAACTTTTAGCATAGACTCACACTTCTGAATAATTCTTGTTTAAATCACAACTGACAGAATGTCTGCATACACGAGAAATATCATACGTTTTCAAGGACTTCTCAACACTCCTCAAGACTCCAACCGATGTTTCTGTTAACGTTAAGGCTAACATCCATCCGATTACAAGGATATTTACTTGATATAGGAAATAGTGCAGCCAATGACGCAAATTACTCAAAGAAAGAGAACTTATGTCATCAGAAAAGTTACTCCATTGTGGATTTATTGGTGTAAGAGATCAGTTCTACTTATATTTTTTCATTTTATTTTGTACTATTTCCCTTATATTTGGGGGAGGAAAATGGGAAAGATTATGGAATTACAAACATCTGGGATGCCAACTTCTTTTATCAACCAAGTCTACCGTTCCATTCGTAGCGCCTGGTTGTAAATAAGGAATAAATAAGAAATCATCACCACGATCATCTTAAAATTTAGAATGCACAATTTATACTTTTTAAAGACTTTGGAATTAAGAAAAAAACTGGAGACAAGAAGACAAACCAACAAACAAAACTGGCTTAAATCCCTGACACGCAGTAAACCATTAATGTCCTCCTTCTTGTTTTACTTAGTTGTTGGTTGCTGAAATATCTGTTGTTGTTGCCATTTGCGGTCACTGCTGTTTGAGAAGGAGAAATTGTGCATAAACGCACGTTTAAAACATTTTTCACAGCAATGCCTGTATGCCTGCCTCAAGCCCTTCTATCTCCTGGGTTTCTGAAGTACATACTTAAGTGGTATCTTTATTTATTTATTTTTGCAACTGAACAAATCATCAACTCCTCCCTCTCTTTTATGAATTTTATGAAATGTTGTCGTTAATGTAGTTGTTGTTGTTATTATTTCTTTTATCAGTCATTTGGAATGCATTGAATGTATTGGATACAAACGTGGAAATGTATGTGTAGATATGTATCTATGTATATATCAGTGCATTTGTAAAGTAAGTATTACATTACTTCTTAACCTCAATTCATATTTGCAGTCATGCCGATTACCACGAAGCCAACAATATTTGGTTGAAATACATACAAATACACAAATACTTACTTACTTTATTATTTACTTGTCTGTATGTGAGTACATTTAAATATATTTTTTGCAAACTTGGTTACAATATAAATGTAAGCCTAGAATTGTTGAGTGGATTTCTTTGCGTAGCTGTATGTATACAGTATCCTGCAAAATTATGTTTACATTATTTATCTTGTTTCTAAAACATTACCGATTAGTGACGTAATCGCTAGACCGGAACACAAATCCATCAAATAAACCGAGTACTTTGTTCATAATCACAGAGAACACACTGTGAACATACCCGAACAAGGATGGAAAATCATCAATCGACCCTGCAAAATTTTCATTCATCCGACACACTCATTGTGAAAAATATCCGACACACTGACTCTTGGTATAAGGCTAGGTGAGGCTCGCATAACCCCACGTCCATCTCGTATCATATACATTTGACACCAACTCGTTGCCAACGCTTAGTCTGACATTCACTCCTCTGTGGGGTATCGTGTTGTTGGGATTGTTGTTGTTTCGGCAACAGAACCGAACTTTTCTAAAATTATAGACTTTACTTTGTATCAGTCTTTAAATCAACGTTCTCATCCCCCGAATTTGGGTTTAAAACACATCCAGCACGTGCACCCCGAAGGGACCTGCCCTGCGGGGTACCGGTTCCTGTGGCACCAGATTATGTTATTCTCTGGTTCGACCCCAGGTCAAATGATTCCAAGGAAAGACCGAGGATATATTTGATCATCACCAGTTTATAGTCCCTGCAGACGAGAGATATTGGTAGCACCCCGGGATTACAATAAGACCAAGATGGGGGAAGATTCATCAAGGAGGGCAACTCACCCAGCTTAACATGTCAGAAACACCACCTTCGCCAATGGAAACATATTTACCAGTTACCAGATAAGGAACTCAGATCAGACAAGAGATAGAACTTCTCGCACTACGACAACATCAAGGTTCGCAAGTTCCAACAAGATAATACTCCCAAAAATCCTGTTCAAAAGATCGATTTAAGAAGCATTAGGAAAAATCGTATCATCCTGCTGTAACCAAAGGACCATAAGGTCCATTGAAGAGAATAAAACATTAGAAAATCAAAAAGAAAAGAAGAAAATTTATCATTCTTCGAATCCCAAAGGTTTCAATATGGAAGTTATACCGAATCAGTTCCCTTAAGAAGAAGAAGAAGAAGGTAGGTAGGTAGGTAGGAGGATGTATACTACATCAAATCCGAAGAAAAACACCTAGGCCACTATCGGGCGGGCCTGTTGTGCACTCCTTATCATGAAAAAAAGGGAACTAAATGAATTATTTTTCAGTGATTCATAAACTCAGTTTCCTGAAAGTAATTCCTAAGAATCTTCCAATCAGTGTTAGTCAGGAATGTTATTTCCGGAATAACATCACTTCCAAGATACTTGGATCTAACTTCGACGAATGCCTGGCAGAGAAAGTGATCCAGAGTTTCACTGTCCTCTCAACATGCTTTACATTCGTCTGAATCCACACGTCCAATTTTGTATAGATGTGTGTCCACTCAGAATACGTACCATCATACTAACTTCAGGCTTGCTCATTTTGAGGAGATCTTTCGTCTTGCTCTCATCAAGGTCACCCCATAGGATCTTCGTGGTTCTACCCACTGTTTCATAAGGGATTCTAAATCTCTCTATAAAATCTAGTCGTAGAAATAACTGATTATCCGAAAAAGCCTGGTATGTAGACTGTAAGGGTTTAGACCACCAATTGTCCTCAATTTGTCACATATTTTTCATCCATTTCAACTTTAGATTCTGTTTCTCTGCATTTTCTCTATCCCTATTAAAGTTATATAGGTATCTTGGTTGCCCACCCATAAGATAGGTGGATTCACACTTCTTTCTTTTATTACAAACTAACTTGCTTGATTACAAGTTCGTTCGTAATCTCATTACATTGGACATTTCAGTTCCCTGACATCCGATACCGTCTAATACTTAGTACACAGTCTCACAATGTTCCTAAGAGCATTTCTAAAATCTACAACCAGGTACGAATGTAACGTATGACATGCCAATGATCTAAGAACAGGAGTCATAATCGATATCAGATCGATATGATTTCCTATCAGTTCCTTCGCTTTCCACATCGCTAGGATTTATGCTTGGAAGGCACTGCATTTGTCAGGGAATCCGAAAGATCTATTTATATCAGTATCAGCAATTAAGATACCAGTATTCCTGCCGGTATCCAACTTAGACACATCTGCTATAATTTAAATGTCAAAATAAAAAATAAACGTACAAATACTTAATGAACACACTGTACAAAAATACAAGATTGTTAAAAATGAATTCAGGCAGAATTATTTGATCGAAGGTGACGCAATGTTCATTATTATAACGGATCCTTGTTTGTTTTATTGTTTCTGTTTAAAAACAACAATTCTCTGCACCTACTGACACACACTCCCATTTAAAACCACAAATAAAAAAACTTTCCTGAAATGAAAAATAAATATCTTATTTTTAATAAAATGAAAAAAACATCTTTAGATTTTTAAATTTTATTTCATGTTGTAATGGACTTAAAAAAAACCTGATGACATTTAAAATTCCTAGAACCAAATACAATTAAAATTAAAAAAAAAAACACACAAAATGAACATGTTGCAAACTTAATAAAGTTGCTACAAATCTAGATTTATCTATTACAAAAAAAAAAACAAATCCTTAAGAGCAGCCAACAAGCTTCTAAAGAAAAATTACAAAATGTAACCTCAGCTTGGCATTATGCATCCAAAGATCAGTGACCTTTATGTTGTGGGAAAAATCTACTTGAAATTTCATCACAGTTTAGAATTCAATTCAATTTACTTTAATTTTTTTTGCAGTGTTTTGTTGTTATTGGTTTGTTTGTTTGTCTGTCCGTCTTTTTTGCCTGTTTATGCCACCTTCTTTTTGTAGATCAGTGATCTTTTAATCATCATCGTCTACCATAATTCAACTCTCAATTTCCATAAACTGTATTTTATTTTTGTTTATTTTATTTAGTTTTTTTCGTTTGCAATTTTTATATTTGGGTAACGTGCATCACGTTTTGTTGTATCTCCAAAAAAAAAATAAACTCTAAACAAACCGAACATATTTCTTTGAAAATTTATAATTAATATGGTCGATCTATGCCGACTTTGGGATTCTTTATATTGTCTAAATGAAAGCTTAAAACTGATTTTAGCATATTCGGTTTTGTTCGTACTATTTTCAGTTGGAAGTACATTTGCCGAAGAATAATGCATTTCTCCACAGAAGTATGTTTATATTCCCCTAGTCAGGGTATCAAAGATATTTGCGAATAGGCAGGGAACTCTGGTGAGCCATCTATCAATACTTGTACAACATTTGGTTCAGTGTTCCAGTTATGGAAAAATCAATAGTTTTTGACCAGTCAATAGACTAGTCCATATACTAATCGACAGACAAGTACATAGTACATAGATCTTTAAGTGGACTAGTTCATAGATTACTGAGAATACTAGTTCATAGATTAATCAATAAACTAGTTAATGGACCAATCCATGGACTTGTAAATAGGCCAGTCCATAGCATAGTCCATGGACTAGTCTATAGACAAGTCCATTTACACGTTCATTTATTAGCCAATAGGCTTAGTAATAGACTTACCAATTGACTAGTTTAGGAAATATGCAAGTCAATGGACTATAATAAATATATAATAAAGTCCATAGACTAGAATAGATAATAAAGAAGAGAACTGCAAAACAAGTCTTTTAATCTCAAAAAGTACTTTTTTCATAATTCATAATTTCATGTCTAACTATAATACTTCCATAAGGCTCCTACTGGATTATCCTATAGCATCATGATTTCGGTAATCACAAAGAAAATCAGAGGGATCTACTTAATGGATCATACGGGAACCAAAGGGATTATAGATTAGATCGAATTAGAAAGGAATATACTTATTTTGGAATATCCAAGAAGATGTAGAAAATGGCTAAAATTATTGACAGATTTGTATTGACTGAAGACAAACATCATCAAAGGCATTAGATCTGAGGGGTTTCTAAATCTTTCTGAAAAAGTTGTATCAATACGTATGAAAATGAAAAAACGAGTTTACACAAATCTACAGACGCGAAAATTCTAAAGAAACCGAAATAAACCGAAATTTTGTCTTCGGGAAAGAACTCTGTACATTGATTTTAACGACTTAGGACTGAAACTATTTGATAAAACTGAGAATCAGACTACTTGTTAAACTGAAGATGCGAATTGGGTCCATACTTATACCATTATATAGAGTCTGCAATGCAGTTTTTAATTCCATCCGGGTTTTGTTGTGTATCTTAGGGGTACGATTGTGTCTTCGTGGGTGGACGAGATCAACTCTTTGGCTTTCAGTCGGCTAAAGAATAATTACGAGGTAACAGCTACTGAAGCAATCCGATTAGATGAATCGATCAGCTATATTTGGCTAATACCTCACCTGAGTTGATGTCAGAATGATAATGAATACATCAGGAGTATATAGACCTTGTTACATCTATACGAATGTATCGAATGTTTTCTCTTGCACATGTCGGATGATTAATAAGTGTGTGGAATCATTTAATTTCCTTCTTTGTCAGGGTATGTTCAGTGTAATCTCTATCCACACCTGACTTACCACAGTGCGTTCTCTATGAGTAAGATCTTGTCTTTGGTTTATTTGATTTGTATTGGCGAATCATCGGAGGATATTCCGGCTACGTGTTTGAAACGGAAGTGATGTTTTTGCTTCTCGGAAGTTAAGTAATGGGGCAGTATACCGCCATTATAATGGTCAGAGATTAGATAGATAATTGAACTCGAGCAAAGTACTTGAAATTGCAAGTCTCAAAAGACTGTGTTGGGTCGTGTCTACCTCACCCTGTGGTTAGAGTACCATCGTGAAATAGGCCTATGATAACTTTGTCATATTTAGAGCCTAATCTCGACAAGGGTGATCTATATTAAAAATTAGACATACCTGAAGTACCTTAAAAAACTTGACATACCCCAGATGGGAATAAAAACTCCAACTGTAGGGTGCTTAAAAAAAAAGAGTATAATTTGTAAAGAAATCAAAACACAACAACCAGACAATAAGACTCTACGTCTCCGTCGTCGTCGTCTGGTCGTATCATTGAATGTTTATGAACTTGTGCGCGCACTTGATCATCATGTTAAATTTAATGTTAATGTACACAAGATTGATCATACAACTGGTCAAAAAGCTCCACCAAGCCAACAAATGCAGTTGGTAGTAGAATCAAACTGCGACAAACAGAAACCAGTACTGAATAGCAGTCCATCGACAAATATGATCACTAGACGCGTCTTGAAATCGACAAAACATGCAGTGATCACTGATCACTATGTGATTGTATTTTAGTGGACAACTGGCGATAACGATTGCGAATCTACGACTATTTAAAACACGTATTACATAATATTCCAACGATAAACGATGAGAATTGCTAAGCGATTTGAGATAGAAGGATAGACAAAATACTTAATGGATTTTATTAAATATAAAATAAATAAATATTAAATTTTAAGTTTAGAAAATCAAAGGGGTATTGTGAATTTAATAATGTATTGATTTGATTAAATTTACCTTCGACTTTAGTACCCTGCGTGACTTTTGTTTAATTATAACTATAGTATATATCGTGACTTTTATAATAAAATTTTGTGGCATTTAGTACAAATTATATGTTTAATATACTATGTCTTTTAATTGTATACACACATCTTTAATGGGGCTGATCTATAATTAAATTAAGGCAGATAAGCGGTTTTGGAAAAAAGTCTCATTCTTCAAAAGATCTATAAAACCAAATTCGGATTTAGCAATTTGCTTAATGGAATGGGTTTTTTTTGTTCAGAATTCTTGTTTGGTTAATTAAAGTGGTAGTTTACAACTCTCAAACTGTCAAAAAGAGTCATAAGGACCTTATTTTGACAAGACCCACAACACTCACGTAGTGTATCCGCTTAGGAATTTAATTATCTTGACAGCTAGGGCAGGAGATTCGGTAAAAGATAGTTACCTCTTTATTCTTGTCATAGCAGTAGTGTCAAAATTCCTTAAAGGGGAGGCCAAGCCGACTTGAATGTCTGACTAGCACCCAGTGTCTAGTAATTACTGCCAAAAACTTTGATATATCCAATCTCTTTTTGGTTATAAGTTGCCTAGTGCGTTTTTCATTGAAAGAAAGCCACATTATCTTGCCCTCCCCACATGTGTCTAGATTATTCCATATATATTCAGCATTTGAAAGATGGAACCTGCGGATGCTACTTTTGATAAATCACAAATGATGTGCTACTCGTTTACATAGTAGTCCCTATGCGCAGCGACCCAAACTTTGGTGTCTGACATTACCATAGTTTGGGTCGCTATCAGGCTATCATTATCGCATATATTTCAGCCTGAGAGGTTCTCAACCAAGCTTATTCGCTGAAGACACCATAACCAATGCTGCAGTTCATTTTAGAACCATCTATATAAAACCTAGTTTTGTTTTCGGTCGGTAAGTTACCCATATACCTTTCATTTCAGGAAGGAACTCTGACTTGGAAAACTTTATCAAAGTCCATGAATAGGGTAGAATAATCAGAGGGTTGGCTCAAGATTGGCGACACTAGACTTTAAATTCTAGCATGTCCATATGTTCTTTATCACCAATATCCAGATGAGTTAAGTCTCCCTGCAATACAGGCAGTTATGTCCGTTATAAGAAGATCTGTAGGTAGAATATACAATATAGGGTTCAGAGCATCTGAAGTACTAGTGCTTAGAGCACCTGTTATTCCAATGAATAAAACATCTTAGGCTAAATGTATTTGGCGACCGTTGCTTTCCTAACTCTGTGTTGGTTTGGATTTTCATAAGAATTTAGAGTCTAGGATCACTCCTTCGAAATCTAAAGAATCTAGCCTATAAATTAATCCACCTTAAAAGGGTTTCTACCTAAAATTACCCTGATGTTCACATTAATATTGATATAACCCTGACAAACTGTTATTGGTGGCTATACAAAATTCGGTATAGTCGAATATAAGACTCTTACTTGTTAAATATTCGATATTCGAAAACTTTTTCTAGTTATTAACAATAAAGCGTATTTTGAGCAGGGCCTTAAATAGGAAATAGGCTCAACAATGGCCCTATCTCTCCAATACAAAACTAACCTTAAGCTCCATTGAGCTTTTAATAGAACGATAGAGCCACATCGTAAAAATATACTTTAGTGGGAAAAATGGAATAAAAAAATCAATACAGGTTTTAAAATTTGTATACATACCTACATATACATATATGTATATGGACTTAGTACTTTATTATGACTCTGTATTAAGTCTACGTAAAGTAAGTTTTTTTGACATATTGCACTCTGAAATACAATTTAAATTTTTAAAATTGGGCACTTAAAAGTTTTAATTAAAAGATATAATTTTATAATTATTCTAAAGCAAATCTTAATTAATAAAAATACAGGCCTGTCACAGAATTCATTCCGATTAGAAATTATTGCAGTATTTTGTTTCTTCAGAAAAAAGAAAAACGGCAACTTTTCGGAATTAAAACACTTTCAATTTCAAAAGTGGAATTGAAAGACGTTTGTAATAACACTTTCCATCGGAATAGAATTCTGCGACGGGCCCGATGGATATATATAAAATTTAATTTTTTTGTTAAATATTCAATTATATTATTTTTTTATTAAAGTGCAATACACTTTTGCAAGTAACGGCATATGAATGTTTCAAAAAGTATACACGTACATAGATTAAGTATAAATCTACATATAAATACAGTAATGGACAAAACAATTATATAAAACTTTATGAAATTATTTTTTAAATACCGTTTATACCTAAAGTTTTAAAACATTTTTAATAAAAAATAGCTTGTAATGAAATTTAATAAAAAATTTCGAAAAATATAATTTCACCTTGTTTTACCTCCCACTGTTTACATGATCAGTCGAGTCGTCAGAATTTAAAATGACATGATATGAAAGTAATGCATTGTATTGTATTTAGCTTTTTTTCGTGTATTAAGATAGAAACATTTGATAAAACCATTAAGTGCAACAGGTTTACTAAAATATAAAACATCATTTAGAATTTAATATAAAGACGGCAGTTCAAACGTTTATAACGTTCCTTTACTTAGCTCCAATTAAAAAGAAATCTCTAAATATATTACTCGGATTTTTTAAAAATTAATTTACAATTATGTTGAAATATTTCGATTTAGAAGAAAGTTATTCACGTTTTCCCGAAATTAAACGTGAAGAAGTACAAAAGGTCCAACAATGGATACATGCCCAACCGCATATGCCCAATTTGAACGAGCACACCGTTTTACTAGTCTTCTTTGCGTGTCGTTATAGTACAGAATATACGAAACAAGTTATCGATACAAATCTAACATGTCGTACTCATGTTGAGGAGTTTTTTGCAAATTTGGATTGTGAACGTCCTGAAGTTAAGTTGTGTATGAAAACTATGTGGGTTTTTAATAAATATTGAAATTAGGTTCCTTTATAATAATTTGATAAAAAATTTTAATACAATTTTAGCTCAATTAGTCCACTACCGAAATATACACCAGAAGGTTATGGAGTCATTATTGGTAAACTTGCTGACACGAATGCTTCCAATTTCAGTTTTGCCGATACAATGAAATTGTAAGTAGTTTTATTATAAACACAATCAAATCAGATGTTTCAAAATTATGGAATGGTTTATAGTCAAGATAAGTCTATATTAGAGACTATAGATCGGTCTATAGTTAAGTCTACTGGCTGGTCCATAGTCAAGACTATAGACTGATCTATAGTCGAGACTATAGACTGATCTATAGTCAAGACAATTGACTGATTTATAGTCAAGTCTATAGAATGATCTATAGTCAAGACTATAGACAGACCTATAGTCAAGACTATAGACTGATTTATAGTGAAAACTATAGACTGATCTATAGTCAAGACTATAGACTGATCTATAGTCAAGACTATAAACTGATCTATAGTCAAGTCTTTAGACTGATCCATAATCAAGACTATAAACTATCTATAGTGAAGTCTATAAACAGATCTATAGTCAAGACTATAGACTGATTTATAGTCATGCAATAGATTGATTTATAGCCAAGACTATAGAGTGATCTATTGTCAATACTAAAGACTGATCTATAGTCAAGACTATAAACTGATATATAGTCAAGTCTACAAACTGATCTATAGTCAAGACTATAGACAAATCTATAGTCAAGACTATAGACTGATTTATAATCAAGACTGTAGACTGATTTATAGTCAATACTATAGACTGATCTATAGTCGAGACTATAGACTGATCTATAGTCAAAACTATAGACTGATCTATAGTAAATACTATAGACTGATCTATAGTCAAGACTGATTTATAATCAAGCCTATGGACTGATCTATAGTGTAGACTATAGACTGATTTATAGTCAAGCCTATAGACTGATCTATAGTCAAGACTATAGACTGATCTATAGTCAAAACTATAGACTGATCTGTAGTCAAGACTATAGACTGATTTATAGTCAAGACTATAGCCTGATTTATAGTCAAGACTGTAGACTGATTTATAGTCAAACCTATAGTCAAGACTATAGACTTATTTATAGTCAATGTTATAGACTGATATATAGTCAAGACTATAGACTGATCTATAGTCAAAACTATAGACTGATCTATAGTCAAGACTATAGACTGATCTATAGTCAAGACTATAGACAAATCTATAGTCAAGACTATAGACAGATTTATTGTCAAGACTATAGACAGATCTATAGTTAATACTATAGACTCTTTTATAGTGAGGACTATAGACTGATCTATAGTCAACACTTCAGAATAGTCTATAGTCACAGGGTTTACAGAGGCGTCACGATCAAAAAACTCTTTCTATCTCTTTCTACACAAGTTTCATACTTTTTTAAACGTCAAAGATGACACCTCCGTATACTTTGTGTTATAGTCAAGACTATAAACTGATCTATATTCAAGTCTATAGACTGATTTATTGTCAAGACGATAGACTGATTTGTAGTCAAGACTAGTCTATAGTAAAAATGCAGCTACTTTCACTAAAAAACATAACCTGTTATTTAACATTCACAGGACAGTTTGACATTTAAATTACTATTTAAATAAATAATAAACAATTATGGAATAATTTAATTTGTTTCAAAAATTGCATTTTAGTACATACATACACACATATGTAGATACGTATGTATGTATGAACATTTAATTATTAAATACAAAGATTAATTATATATCTAATCGAACGAGTATTTTTGACATGCTAGATTTGTTAGAATACAAAAAATTTAACACGCAATTGCAATTTAATTGAATTTGATAAAAAAAAAATTCTTAAAAGTATTCTTAATTTAATTAAAGTTAATAAAAAATACTTTAAATGTTATTATGTATTAATATAACGATTTTGTAAAATTATTTTCTTTTAATTTTTTTTGTAGATATTGTCTAATATTTGATGTTTGGGTGCTGGAAGATGGTTTACGTCCCGGTCATATAATTGTCATCGATCTTAAAGGTTGTACACTGGGTCATGTGGCACGTGTTGGCTTATTGCAAATGAAAAAGTTTTTGTTCTATTTACAGGTAAGGTATTGTGTATTCCTTTAATTGGACTTTGAGATCCTGAGCAATCGGAATTTCTTTCGAAAGTGTTACAAATTCGAACAGTTTTATTTTCGAACTGAAAGTAACATTCTAATCATAATGCTAATTTTAACATGATATGAATGTACAAAATAATCGTTATTCCATTACATTATAGGACGCTGCTCCTGTACGTTTGGTGGGCTTCCATTTTATCAACATTGTACCATTTATGGATAAAATTTTAGCCTTAATGAATCCATTTATGAAAAAAGAACTGCTCAGTATTTTACATTTACACAATACTTTGGAAGATTTTTATAAATTTGTGCCAAAAGAAATTTTACCCCAAGATTACAATGGACCCGAACCGGATATGCTTAATATGAAAGGTTAGGTTTTTGTTACAACTTTATTATAACTAAAATTTATAATATTCATTTTACAGAGGTGTATTATCAAAAATTACGCGACAATCGTCAGGAAATTTTAGAGAATGAACGTTTACATCGTATTAATGAAAAAATGCGACCGGGTAAACCTAAAAATGCTTCTGATCTATTTGGTATAGAAGGTAATTTTAAGAAATTGGATATAGATTAAGTACATTCTAATTTTCCGAATGTGAAATATGAAACTGTGTTTTAATAAAGCAAAATATGATGGGGTGTTTGAAATGTTAAGCAGGGTTTCTTTAATTAAGTAAATTTGGTTTGAAATCGGTTGAACAAGAGCCGAATGAATGAAATTGTGTTCAAATTGCAGCAATATTATAGAAAATAGACTATATTTATAAAAGAGAAAAACTACGACCACAAATGATCATCCCAGATTTTGGTTAATATTGCACTTTTCATGAAACCTGTGGACGTAGTGAATCAGAATTGTTAGAAAAATTTAATACGTAGAGTTTTTTTGGGAACCCAGGACCACATTATATTCATAATAGCTGATTGCCATGCCATATTAGATGTGCCTTGACGATTCTTGTTTTTTTTACTAGACAATAGGTTTCGACGTTTGCGAGTAATGTAGAAGAGATGAATGGCCCTAACAATAGTGGGCCTTATTAGTGGAGGAAACTTCTTAACTATATTAAACATAGACTGACTCTTCTGGTGGCATCTCCGAATAAACTTATGCATTATCATGAAGTTTAGTTCCTTGACCTAATAAACATTTGTGACAACATTTTGTACGCTCTTTGATAAGTTAAGTTTTACCTGTTTCGTGGTCGCCAAAAACTTCAGATTAGGCGCAATGAAGAAATTTTAAACTTTTAACGTTTTTGTTGGACTATGTTGGCAGCAGAATGTTCCAAAACAGTGTGATGAGTATGACAAGTGTCGTGAATGAAATCCCTTAAACTGCCGAATAAATCAGTCTGAATTTTGCTGCTAAAGCTTAAGAAAACCTTACATGAAACTGGATCAAATCGCTTTATCTTAGTAGCCAATTCATATTATCTCCACGAGAGTTGACGATGTCCCTAATGGCTCATGCTGAATGTTCAGTATCGCATAAATTATTTGCACGTAGCAACGCACTGTTGATAACAAGTTGTTTGTGTCAATATCATCCAATTCGGGCCTATTAGACAACTCTTTACTTCTTAGATCCAAATTTATACACAACAGGTGGTAGATAACTGATTATGTATTTCGGTTGCCACTTAAGTTGCGTTGCCAGTTGCCAAATTGATGAGATTACTGAACGCTTTTTGATCAATAACTTGGAAGCATTATAATAATGAATGTTTTAATTATTAATAATATTCGTCCAATGAGTTTTCGGTTGATTTGAGCCAACGCAATTGAAGTTGCCATACATAATCGACCCATACATTTATTGTTGTCTCTTGTAAGAATCCACTGTTTTAAACATGGAATCGTTCAACTGAATATAATTAGCAGTTATTGGACTACTCGCCCTTGGGAGTTTATATTTTTAATTATGGTTCTACACCGTTGAGATAAAAGAAAAAATATTGCTCCACTTCAACAAGACGAAGATCTTTCACCATCTACGGAATGGAGTGAGATGGCATTGATTGAAGTGTGAATATGGTTTTCGACTGTACTAATTGTCAACCTCCAAGTACGAAGTTGCAGCTGATTATTGTATATCGTTAAGTGGCGAGAAGATGTTTTCTGGCGTTCCTCAAGAATGATTTCAACGACGGTAAAATTTTTTGTTTTAAGAATATCTCTAGGCAACCTGTAACGGTCCTTAGGGCAGCATTTTAACCGCACTGGAATCACCAATCCTTATATAGACATATAGAACGATTGGCAGTAAGCATCAAAAGGCCAACAATATTAGAAAGTTTTGCTGTTCTTCCGGAACTTTAGCTTATGATTAAAATAATAGCATTTTCCAGACTTATATATGTATATTGTAGATCCGCTACGTTATGGTGCACCGTCCTTCTTTGCGGTTTATTGTGACATCGAACTGTTGATCATAATCAGCAAGTTATTATTTTCATCTTCGAGTCCCAATGCTTTAAATTGATCCAAACTACGGATTACGTAAATTTCACAGAATTTCCTCTCAGCTTCTTATGTTTTGAAATTTTACGAGACATTATTGTTGTTGCGATAGTTCCACTGTTATTGAGCGTTCATTTCTAAAAAGTATGCAGAATTACTGTATGGAAACTGAAAAAACTATGGGGACTGAAGTTTGAAGTATTTATTGATACTCCAAGAAGTGTCAGCAAGATTTTTAAGCACCTATTTAAGAACTTTCGGTTGATGTCTGCTGCGTGAGAGAAAAAGTGAAGTTGTCGTAGACACCTATGGAAAGGATAATTTAATCATTTACGTACGACACCATTGGGACTTCACAAGGTGATATATTTCTTATATATAAGCGGGTTTGTTTGGTTTTAAAATAATACTAATAATCACACCTGAACACAGCTGAACATGATTGAAGCTACAGTCTGTAAATTCTTTGAAAACATGAACATTTGTTTAACAAAGTTTTGTTAAATACCACATCATTTAGTTTAAAATTAAACAAAATATATTCGATTTAAATCATAATAATTAATATAATTTATAGTAACGCTTAATCTAATTTTAAAGAAAACAATTTTATATTATAAATATTTTGAATTCATTTCATTTATTCTTGATGCTGATAACCAATACCTTAATGATAAGGTACTGTATATTCTTTTTAATTTTGTTTTTTTTTTTATTATTTTAAAGTTGTTTCATTAAAAGCTTATAATAACAGTTCTAGCTTAAATAAAATACATTAGATATTAATAGTGTGTATACGCATGTACGTGTGAATTTAAATTTTTAAACAAGAAAATAAAAAAAATGTATGTATGTATATGTAGTATGTACAAAGTTATAAATAGTTAATGGAACGTTTATGATATTTTTCCTTTTGAAATAAACACAACTTATAATTATAAAACGTATGATAAAATAATAAGGGGCAATTTTGTAGATGACACTTGCAATAGAGAGATAGAGATATTAAATCTTGTGCTTCAAGGCAATTTTTATACAAATTTTTAATAACAGGATCTGATTTTATTTTCATGCTCATTAACATATTGTTAAAACGTTTGTTTTATCATTCGTTTTATAAAAACAAACTGTGAATTTCTTTCAAACCTTTAAGTTAATAGTTAAATATAAAATAATAACAATAAAATTATAAAACTAATTACTTAATTAAATATTATTATAAATTATATATGTACAAAAAAATGCTAGCGTTTTTTTCAAAGAAAAATCGTTGCATGTTTCTTTTTTCTCATTTTTATGATTCTATACTTTTTTTAAATATTTGTATTAACATACATAATAGTTTATAATTAAATGAATTATTTACAGTGAAGTCAACACTTTTGAAATTGTATGCAGTTAGCCGGCAAACGAATTTTATATCACAATTTTTTATTTTATTTTTTTCACATATTTAGAGTCTGCAATAATTAAGTAATATTTAGTGGCTGTTATATGGATGCTACCGTTGCATTTATGTTAAGTTATTTACACATGTTAAAAAGTTTTTAATGATAACGTATTTGTGTTTTTTGTGATTTATTTGTCATTATGGAACCCACACTGTTGCCAGCAGAGCGTTGCTGTCCTGGAACTTGTGGTACATTTGCAATAGGTGCTGCTATTGTTGCTGAATTTGTAGCAGAATTATTGACGTTATTGCTGTTACTGTTGCCATTATTGGGTGTACTGCTCATTACCCAACTATTACCCTGCTGTACAATCGTATATGTTTGTGCATTATTGCTGTTGGCAGGTGTTGAAATGGGCATCTGAAAGGAAAAAAAGAGTTTTTGTTAAATAATATTACAAGGCAATGTTATGGATGGATCAAAATTTTTTCAAGTCGAGACTTTAGATGGGACTATGATCAAGAGTGTAGTAGGGACTATAAGCAAGAGTGAGGTCGGGACTATTGACTTGAGTAAAGTCTTGTGTAAAGACTTATACTATAGTCGGGACTATAAGCTAGACTATAGACTAGACTATAAACTAGACTATAAACTAGACTATAAACTAGACTATATACTAGACTATAGGCTAGACTATAGACCAAACTATAGACTAGACTATAGACTAGACTATAGACTAGACTATAGACTAGACTATAGACTAGACTATAGACTAGACTATAGACTAGACTATAGACTAGACTATAGACTAGACTATAGACTAGACTATAGACTAGACTATAGACTAGACTATAGACTAGACTATAGACTAGACTATAGACTAGACTATAGACTAGACTATAGACTAGACTATAGACTAGACTATAGACTAGACTAGAATAGACTAGAATAGACTAGACTAGGCTAGACTAGGCTAGGCTAGACTAGACTAGACTAGACTAGACTAGACTAGACTAGACTAGACTAGACTAGACTAGACTAGACTAGACTAGACTAGACTAGACTAGACTAGACTAGACTAGACTAGACTCGACTAGACTAGACTGAACTAAAATGTAGACTAGACTGAACTAAAATGTAGACTAGATTACAGAGTAGACTTCGGACTAGACTATAAAAAGTCCATAGTCGGGAGTAAAGAAAAGACTAGACTATACTAGGGAATCAATACAAGTCTATAGTTGGGAGTAAACTAAAGTCGGACTGCAGAAAAGACTAATGTCTAGACTATAGACAAGTCTACAGTAGGGACTATAGAAAATACTGAAGTCGGTACTAAAGAAAAGACCAAGGTTGGGACTACAGATTAGATTATATTCGGGACTATGGAGTAGGCTTTTGTCGAGATTATTAACTAGACTATAGTCTGGACTACAGATTATACTATAGTCGAGAGTACGGACTGAACTGTAATGGGGACTATAAACTTTAGTCTGTAGTATGGACTAGACTGTAGTCTATACTATAGACTAGGCTATAACCGGCACTATAAACTAAGTCATAGACTAGACTATAATCGAAATTGTAGACAATATTATAGTCAGGACTACACATTAAACTATAGTCAGGATTATAGAGTAGACTATAGTCAGGACTAAACTAAAGTTGGGACTATAGACTAATATACGCTATACAAATTTCTGTTAAATTCATTTGCGTTCTTTTATATAAGTAGGTATTTGAAATATATACATGTACACATACATGTATATTCAATACATATCAAACCGTTAGTCAGATTGTTTACACGTTTTTGCTATTTCTCTTCTCTCTCTCTTTAAGGTTATCAGTTCAATTATTTTTACTATTATGTAGCATTGTTAGTTCTACTCTCAATGAAATATTTGTGTACGTTATTTTTATCATTAAAACTTACCGGTGCACTAAAACGTTGAACCGGTATACTGTATGTTGTATTACAACGCAATGTTTGATTATTTAGATTATTTGTTACCGGTCTTAAATATGTATTCGTTGGTAGTTTTAATACTTCGGTATTCGAACGTGACGCAGAGGCTGGTGTGACTGATGATATTGTTGATGACATCATATGATTTGCTGAATTCTTAGCACTATTACCCTTCTCTTTCTTTTGACTAATTGTTGTTGATTTATTAAAATTAGCCGATGAACTCAATGTTATGGTGCTATTCGATTTAGTGGGATGATGACGCTAAAACAGAAATAAATAAATAAAATGTAGATAAATTGAATTTTACTAAAGCTTACCTCTGGTGGTGTTGTATTTGTGGTGGCATTGGTAGTTTCATTTAGACCAACACGAGTTTGTGCACATGTGTGTGAATGCCGTGACCAGTGCAATTGCTGGCAAGGATAATCACAGTATGAGGTGTTCCAACAACAATAGAAATTTGCTTCTCTAAAACAGTTTGCACACCATTGTTTGCGTTTTGTCTCCTCTACCGAACGTATACGTTCCATTTCACATTGTTTGCGTATTTCAATTGCTAGTCGTGTCTTTTCATTCTCCATACTTTTACGCATTTCACATAACATTAGATCAGAAGTACGTTTTAGTTCGGCAATTTCTTGTTCATATGCCTGTTTACTACGTTCCAATTCCATTGTGAGCAGAGTAACTTTTGCCTGAAGACTTGCATCGTCTCCTTGGGCCATTTCACCCATTGTATCTTCCACAACCGATATAAAGAAATCCGTTAGCTGAAAATTGAGGAATTTATATTGCTTATTATTTGAGTTTATTGCAAAATTTTCATAATTTTCAAATTCATTGACTAGACTATAGACTAGACTAAACTATAGACTAAACTATAGACTAGACTATAGACTAAACTATAGACTAGTCTATAGACTAGACTATAGACTAGACTATAGACTAGACTATAGACTAGACTATAGACTAGACTATAGACTAAACTATAGACTAGACTATAGACTAGACTATAGACTAAACTATAGACTAGACTATAGACTAGACTATAGACTAGACTATAGACTAGACTATAGACTAGACTATAGACTAGACTAGACTAGACTATAGACTAGACTAGACTAGACTATAGACTAGACTATAGACTAGAATAGACTAGACTATAGACTAGACTATAGGACTAGACTATAGACTAGACTATAGACTAGACTATAGTAGACTAGACTACTATAGACTAGACTATAGACTAGACAATAGACTAGACAATAGACTAGACAATAGACTAGACAATAGACTAGACTAGACTATAGACTAGACTAGACTAGACTAGACTAGACTAGACTAGACTAGACTAGACTAGACTAGACTAGACTAGACTAGACTAGACTAGACTAGACTAGGACTAGACTAGACTAGACTAGACTAGACTAGACTAGACTAGACTAGACTATAGACTAGACTAGACTATAGACTAGACTATAGACTAGACAAAATCTAGACTAGACTATAGGCTAGAAGACTATTGTCGGAAGTATATTTTAGATATTGGAGGCTATAGTTTTATCGGTAAAATATCCCTTTCGCTTACCTTATGGACATTTTCCACCAAACGTTTGCACACAGGTCCCGCCTGCGATGGAAACATAGGATGACCTTCTGATTGTAGCGGGCCACTTGGTCGAGCTGCTAACTTTGGCGGACCCCTACAAATAACATCAGTAATGGCTGAGGCTAACGTCGGAGTAACCAGGCCACCTAATAGATGTGTATCTGTAGAAGGCTGTTGAGTTGCTGGCGAAGAAGAAAGTGTTGAAGTATTATTTGCATCAGTAATACCATTTGTTTGGGGTGTTCCAATTAAGCTGCTGTTGGATAAACCTGCTAGAGGCGGTGGTGTAGTCATAGTTAAGGGATTCAATGTCGTTGGTAACGGTGTGGATGATAATGATGACGACGATGTCGTTAATGGTGCCAGTAGAGATGTCGATGGTACAGTTATAGGGGAATTTCTAATGGCGCTAGAAGAGACTGATGATACTGTTGTTGTAGAGGTTTTAGCTTGTGCCAATATAGAGGGTGTTGTTAGACTGCCAGTTGTTCCTGAAACGGTTATTGTGGCAGGAGAATTGCGTGCTGTGGAATTGTGTGCCATCGTTGAGGGCACTGACTTGGAGACTGCTGTTAAAGGCGGTACTGGTATGGAACCAATAATGATAGTGCCCGCAGATGTGGAAGCACGATTTGTGGCCACATCTACCGGTATGGCTACCATGGTATTTTTCGACATTGTTCTCTTCTGATCCAAATGTTGGCCGATTGATTGTGAGGGCATTTGTGTGGCGGCATTTTGATTATTGCTGGGTCTTAGTTTTTCCATGGGCGGAGAATGTTGTGGAAAAGATTTCTTAGCTCTAGGCTGTAGGCTAATATCCGATTGTTGGAATGATTTGTTAGATGTTAAGGATTTTGGAAATGCTGAGGCTGGTAGTGGACCATAAGGAACACCCTTTAAAGAGGAACGTTTTGTATTACTGCTGTTAACATTACTAGTACTGTTAGTATTATTAGCGGTAGTTGAGTTGGTACTGTATATATAATGTTGATTTTTAGATAATTTTTGTATTGTAGTATCACCCACAACTCGTATATCCCCTCCTGCTGTGGTGGTAGGAGTTTGTTTATCATTAGTATTGCTGCTGCCACTTTGAGTAACTTTAGTTATTAAAGTCGATTGATTAACTGTAGTATTTGCATTTACATTTGCCTCCTCTTCATCTGTTAAAACCTCTTCTTTAACTTGGGTTATTAAACCAATAGTTTCCTCTTTCTCTAAAGGTTTTTCGTTAGTTTTGATTTCTGTTTTATTATTATTGTTATTCTGTTTCTGTAAATTATTTTCTTTTGGATCTTGTGACTTTTGTAAATTTTCATTGTTATGATTCTTTGCGGTTTCTTTATCCAATGTTTTATCTTGCTGTGGTTTTTCAGCTTCCTCCTCATTTTCGGAAAGAACTTCCTGTTTAACTTCTACAAATGGCACTAATCCCTTTAGAATATTATTAACTTTTTGATTTTCTCTTGCCTTTTCCTCTTCACTTTTTTGTTTATTACCTTCTTTTGGCATTTCTTTAGAATTATTCAGGGAAATTTGTTCTGGACTATTGGAATTTTGTTGCTCTTTAGCTACTTTCTTTATAGTTACTCCCTGCTTATGTTTCACTAAACTTTCCATAACTTTCTGTGTATTACAAGTTGTTTCTTTTTCTTGTTTTCCGATTTCCTTTTCATTCATTTGTAATTCTGTCATAGATTTTGCATTACTTTCGTTGGCACTAACACTGTTTAGTTCCTTTGCTACTGAAGTCTTAATAGTCATTATGGGTATTTTAGGTTCTAATTTTGTATGTTTAGCTTTGGGCTTTTCCATACCTTGAGCTTCTGCTTTACGTTTGGCATTTAATTTGTTAACATCTTCCTCCATGGACGGCTGATCTTCTATTTTTGTCATTTTGGGTAAAGGTAAATCAACCGTTTCCTCCTCATTTGTTTTCTTGGAATCGCCATTTACGGACTTTCGTTTTAATATAACTGTACTTAGCTTCGAAGAATTGCTATCATCAGAACTAACTTTTGTTACAACTTTATATTTGGGAGGCGATGTTATAGACTCTTCTAATTTCTTAATATCACTGCTGTCGCCTGATAACTTTTTCTTCTTATCCTTTTCCTTATCTTTATCCTTGTCATCACTATCATGAGTGTTGGTAGGTAATTCTGGCGTAGGTGAGGCTTTTTGTACAATAGACAAGTTATTATCGGCAGTTTTATAGATTTTAAACTGTAAAGGAGGTTTTATTATCATGCCTTGTTGTTTTTTTATAAAATCCTCTACTCCCGGCATCATTTCGGCCAATTGTTTCATTTCTTCTGCTGGCTCATAGGGTGTCTTAAATGGGGCATATTTAAAACCTCCCACTTTTGTTCTAATTTTTTCCACATGCTCTTCCACTTCCTTAATACAATCGGCCAATTCTCTAGCCGCCCTCTTGCCCGTAGCTGTATTAGGATCTTGTTCAGAATAAAGAAAACAATCCTTTAAGGGCACAAATGCCCTATCGTGCTCGCCAAAGAAACGTACATTTATTAAAGAGTTCTGGCCCAAACCCATAGCTTTGGCCGGCCAATAGGGAAAACCCTTTAGCTTAGCCCACAATAGTAAATGGGGCTGTGAGCACACATCGACAAACCAATCAGTTCTGGTATTAGCATTTAAATAACATTCTGCACAGGTTTCAATTTCATTGGCTTCCTGACGACATATTTTAAATATTGATTTAGCCGCTAATACAATTTTTGTATTATCTGTAATATAAAGGAAAAATAAATAAATTTATCTTGTTGCTAACTGGTTTTACGTTTAAACTTACTGCGACTACTTAGTATGTAGGCATTGTGTAACATCCACTTAGTTTCATTAACAAATTCTTCGGCACAACGAAATTCTTTTGCTTCGATTTTCGCCTGCAATTCTGTTAATGTTACCGGATTTACTATGTATTTTTTATAAATTGTTGACTCCTCATAGGGCATCACAAAGTTATAGTGCTGAAATGAGAATAAATAATAAGTATGAGCTAATTTATAATAGAGAAAAAACAAGATTGTTAAAGCTACTTTAACATTGCTTGAGTACTGCAGCAAGTAGTATTTCTTTCTATGCAACGATTTGTGACTATAAGGCATTAGAACTTTTCAATCCCATCTACTCTCCTAGGACTGGTTGATAGTGTCACATAAGATGTATGTCAGAGATCATCCAGTAACGTCCTCCCTCATGTCCCTTCTTCTTTGGTCTATATTCGAAGTTTGTCTTGGCAACCATCACAGACTTTTTTCAGGAACGCAAACTCAGGTTATATGTTTCAAAATCCTCGTTACCGCTTTTCACATCTTTTACCAAAGAAGTAAGGATTCGCCTAACATCTTCGTCAAATTATCTCAGGGTTCACAACCCGAAAACATTAGTCCTTAGCATGAACCAAAAGGTTCGTAATAGAAATAAGGTTCTTAAAGCTCTTGGGTCATCGATAAGAAGGCGATTGTAGCGACATATAAGGCAATTGGTCTCTCACTTATCAATTATGCTGCTCCAGCTGCTCCTCTCTCCTCAGCAATACCCAGTGTTAGTAAGCTTTAGAAGCGGCAAGAATAATGCACGAATTTGGATCACCTACATGAGATCAGCTTACTGTCAGTAAGACAACATAATGAGTTGTTGACCAGACTGTTGGCATGCCATCTGCTTAGTCACCCCGACCACCCTTAGTCACACCGACCCCCCTCCCAGGCACATCCGGATGAACTTCCCACACTTTTGCTGTCAATTGCAAGCTCCCGAAAAATGTTGTATCTAATGGCGATCACTGAAGCCATTAACGGCTACATGTGCAACAGATTCCTAAATGAACTACCCCCTGCGATATCAGATTTTGAGAGACAATTACCCAGCATTCGAGAACCATCTTAGCGCAAGTAAAAGCTGATTGGTGCACTTTAAACCGTCTCCCTGCTTGTCATCAAAGTCCTCACGACAATATGCTTTTATTTGTCCCGCTAGGTCTACAAGTTTGCGCCGCATAGTCCTATGATTAAGACCGACTGAGGTGGTGCATTTTCTCCAGCTCCCCCCTCTACCCTCAGACACACAAAAAAATCAGCAATTCAACTCAAAAATGATTCGAAACTGATCATTAGAGAGGCTAATAACAGTATAAATTATGATCCGAAAATAAGCGCATAAAAGACTCGAATTTGATTAAAAAAAAATAAAAGGATCGAGACTCTTCTGGGAATTGTTCCTGTTGTAATAATTCGTCTATTGCCGATAGTTTTTTCCTCAAACAGTTCACTAGATTCAAGGCAATTTTCCCAATTCGGAAAGTGTACGTTGTCACTCATTGATCTAGATTAGGTTCATCAGGCTGTAACATCACACAAAGTGTCACAGATACTCTTGGGTCCAAAAGGACGCTTGTGCTTGTTTGTAAGAGAATAAAGAATATATACAGAGGGAGGAGGAAATGTAGAAGACTAATAAAAAACCGAAAGGATAAGAGGGAGAAATACGTTCTCTCTTATGCAAATACGATCCCAAGACAATCAGTTCTTAGCACCGGAACAACTCGGAGTTATACGAACAACGATCAAGAATTGTTAACTCAGCACGAGCGAGTTTACACGTGACAGTGCTACAGTAACAACAACAACAGAAGCAAAATAGTAGGAGATTGAACTAGAAGAAAGAATCGAATTAAGACGGTAATTTTACATCCCTATTAAGTATGATTTTATCGTCATACGCAATACAATAACATTCTTCAATTAAACATTCGACAGATCAGAAAAATAATCTATCTTAAATAAGTTTGCTAATAGGAACTAGTAAACTTATTAAAAATATATGTATATTACGCACAAAACACTTTCTTTTTGTGTAATATTTAACAATTTAAATAGTTTTTTTTTATTTTATGCTCTTCTAGACTAGATATTATAGAGTTAACACTTTATGAATATAGGCTCTCGATATTTTTCTATTAGAGATAATTTCAATTTTGCATAATATCATAATTTATATTTAACAATAATCTTTATATTACGCTATAGTTTTATAGATAAAAAATGCGTAATATAATGAACACAAGAAAAAAATATGTAATTCTTTGTTCAATTAAAATAAAAAATAGCAAATAAACATAACCTCAATTTGCTTTATACGTACATATACTAAAATTACAAATTAATTATTGACATGAATGTAAAAGTACAAACAAACATTCACGTACGAGTGAATATGTTTGAGTTTATGTGAGAGTAAAAGAAAAAAGAGGGCGAATTTTAATGTTTTTGTTTGAGAGCAATTTGTATAATGAGAAAAAGTAAAAAAAGAGAGTTATAAATAAAGAAAATATATATAAAAGAAATCGCTAATTAAGCAAACAAAAGTAGGCATACGTTATTTATACAAATTTATTAATTATTTATGTTAAGGTAGATACTTTTAGTGTTAAGTTTTTCTTTAAGGTTTAATTTTTGCATTAGAAACTACAGAAACTAAAAATTAAGTAAGAAATATATTTTGCAATATTTTTTATATATTAAAGTTTACGATTATTATGTTTTAAGAAAAACATTAAACACATTTGTAAACAAATAAAAAACATATGTATGTAACAGAGGTGCTGTTAAAAAAAAGCATTCTCTTTTAGATAGTTTTAATAACAAATCTCTCAAGGACAAAGTTTTGCAAATGCTATCATTTTTTTCCAACATTAATAGAAAATCATAAAATTTGAAAACCAAATTCAAAATAAATACATATTTATTTTATAAACAACTTACCCCTTTAGTATAACGCATACGTTTTAAAGCAAACGATAGTAATTGACTTAGCAAATCCAAAGATAGTTCATTACGTCGTGACCTTTCAATAGATATTAAAAAAAGGTTTTAAAAACAAAATTAATGTTAATATTAGGAAATGCAATTTACCTTTTTGGATTATTTAACATATTATCAACAGTGGTACATTCGGGACACAACCATATATTATCAAATTTATTAATTTTAACACAGGCTGCATGAAAACTACGTATACATTTGCAGCAACACAGATTCACTTCGGTTTCGTGGCATTTCCAGCAAAAGCTGTCGTAGCCGGGCTATAAAATAAAAAAAATTAAAGAAAAAAATATGACGTTTGTTAAATGATAAATACAAAAGAAGAAGAAACAAGAAGATGAACATTTAAAAAATGTATTTGTTTAAATTTATATCGCATGAATCATCATGGGGAGTAGATAATTTGTTTGCTGTTTCTTAATTGTTAGTTGTGAAATTTAAATGTGAGAATAAAATATAAATTTTCGCAATCTTAGCAAAATTTCTGAAAATAATATTACAATACAACTTTTATGTTATTGCTATTGCGTCAACCGGGCCATTACAGATAACATCGAAATTCCCTATTTACTCTGCTCAATTGAATACCAACAAATCTTTTGGAATATTAAACACTTACAACAGCATCTAGGTTAAAACCTAACAGATCTCACGCACATGCGAGCATTACAGACGACCAAGCCAACCTTCTAGAACAGGCATGGAAAATCGAAATTTTTAAATAGAGAGAGATTAACTTCATGTGAATCTGGCACATTACTTTCATTATTAATGAAAGTAATGATGAAGGTTCTTCTCTAGATTCTTTTGTCATGTCATGATCCGAATCTGAATGTGCATTCTCATTCATTATCTTTTTCCTTTACTACATAATCATTTAAATTGACTTATGATTCCACTGTCTGGTTTATACAATTATTATATTATTGTATTATAGACTATAGACTAGACTATAGACTAGACTATAGACTAGACTATAGAAAAGACTATAGACTAGACTATAGACTAGACTATAGACTAGACTATAGACTAGACTAAAGACTAGACTATAGACTAGACTATAGACTAGACCAAAGACTTGACTATAGACTAGACTATAGACTAGACTAGACTAGACTAGACTAGACTACTATAGACTAGACTATAGACTAGACTATAGACTAGACTATAGACTAGACTATAGACTAGACTATAGACTAGACTATAGACTAGACTATAGACTAGACTATAGACTAGACTATAGACTAGACTATAGACTATAGACTAGACTATAGACTAGACTATAGACTATAGACTAGACTATAGACTAGACTATAGACTAGACTATAGACTAGACTATAGACTAGACTATAGACTAGACTATAGACTAGACTATAGACTAGACTATAGACTAGACTATAGACTAGACTATAGACTAGACTATAGACTAGACTATAGACTAGACTATAGACTAGACTATAGACTAGACTATAGACTAGACTATAGACTAGACTATAGACTAGACTATAGACTAGACTATAGGCTAGACTATAGACTAGACTATAGACTAGACTATAGACTAGACTATAGACTAGACTATAGACTAGACTATAGACTAGACTATAGACTAGACTATAGACTAGACTATAGACTAGACTATAGACTAGACTATAGACTAGACTATAGACTAGACTATAGACTAGACTATAGACTAGACTATAGACTAGACTATAGACTAGACTATAGACTAGACTATAGACTAGACTATAGACTAGACTATAGACTAGACTATAGACTAGACTATAGACTAGACTATAGACTAGACTATAGACTAGACTATAGACTAGACTTAGACTAGACTATAGACTAGACTATAGACTAGACTATAGACTAGACTATAGACTAGACTATAGACTAGACTATAGACTAGACTATAGACTAGACTATAGACTAGACTATAGACTAGACTATAGACTAGACTATAGACTAGACTATAGACTAGACTATAGACTAGACTATAGACTAGACTATAGACTAGACTATAGACTAGACTATAGACTAGACTATAGACTAGACTATAGACTAGACTATAGACTAGACTATAGACTAGACTATAGACTAGACTATAGACTAGACTATAGACTAGACTATAGACTAGACTAGACTAGACTAGACTAGAGACTAGACTATAGACTAGACTATAGACTAGACTATAGACTAGACTATAGACTAGACTATAGACTAGACTAGAATATAGACTAGACTAGACTATAGACTAGACTATAGACTAGACTATAGACTAGACTATAGACTAGACTATAGACTAGACTATAGACTAGACTATAGACTAGACTATAGACTAGACTATAGACTAGACTATAGACTAGACTATAGACTAGACTATAGACTAGACTATAGACTAGACTATAGACTAGACTATAGACTAGACTATAGACTAGACTATAGACTAGACTATAGACTAGACTATAGACTAGACTATAGACTAGACTATAGACTAGACTATAGACTAGACTATAGACTAGACTATAGACTAGACTATAGACTAGACTATAGACTAGACTATAGACTAGACTATAGACTAGACTATAGACTAGACTATAGACTAGACTATAGACTAGACTATGACTAGACTATAGACTAGACTATAGACTAGACTATAGACTAGACTATAGACTAGACTAGACTAGACTAGACTAGACTATAGACTAGACTATAGACTAGACTATAGACTAGACTATAGACTAGACTATAGACTAGACTATAGACTAGACTATAGACTACACTATAGACTAGACTATAGACTACACTATAGACTAGACTATAGACCAGAAGACTTTAAGCCTATTGCATCGAGATCTCAGTTATGCTACTCTGGTTTCAAATTCAAAGCTGCCCTATACGAGGATCGGTCTAACGTATCCTATACACAACTACGTAAATTTTCTTCGTATATATGAAGATCCTTCCTAACATGACTTAGGAGAACAACCATCAATGTAATGTTAAAGTTATTAGGCCTCCTCTGGTGACATGACAGGAAGGACACATTGTTCAAAATGCCATAGCATTCCTTGACTGGGGGAACCTACCTGCAATCAACTAGCTTTGAATCTTTCTCCTCTGGTTATAACTATGCGATGGTAGCCACACTGAATCGGGCAATCGTTTTATATATAGCAAACAAGGTTTCTTTGTGGCCACCTTATGACTACTTTGAAATTTGTGTGTGATTCCATTGGACTGAGCTGAGAAATTAAAAAGTCTGTTAAAGTTGATCGCCACAATGGAAATGGTATTGCGCATAAAAAAAGCAGCAAACAGGCTTTGATATTACAGAATAATATTTTAAAATAAATATGTTTTAAATTCTTGGTTCGTTAATAACCACTCTTGATTACACTCTACATGGTATCTGTTGGTATCTTTGACTCTCACCCTAAAATTGTTTTTATTTCATGTCTACACTGCACTAACTTACTACAACACTACCTCAACTCTCTATTACCCGCTTATATTTTTGTTTTCATATCCTTTCAGATATCACAACGAGACCATAAGGACCCACGTATGGTCAATATTCCTTAAAGGTTTAGTATTTTTTTTTTTAATTCAAATTAAAAAAAAACTTATCAATGAAACTTTTCTAGTTTTTTAAGCTTTCAAAGAGCTTTTTAAGTTTGCGAACAGCTTCTTCAGAAAAAAGTTTTGGAAGAAAAGAAAAGCTTCTTAGGAACTCTGATTTATTTCAACAATTTCAAAAATAACTTCAAAAGCTTTTAAAATAATCTCTAAATCATGAGGACTTATAAAAATATAATTCTACTTTTGTTCAAACTTATAATCAAGTTCGAAGAATTTTGAACGTAGTTTAATAATATACGTTTTTTAATATATGATAGAAAATTCGAACTTATGTTCGAAAAATTTTTAAAACTTTTAAAATAATTACAAAATCGTGAAAATTCATGAAAACATAATTTTGAAATATTTTGAATGTAGATCATAAGCTTTATACTATATGTACGAAAATTTTAAATTAAATTCGATAATTCGAACTTATATTCGAAACAATTGTAAAACTGTTAGAATAATCTTAACATTCTTACGTGTTTATGGAACAGAATCTAAAATTTAATGGAATTTTATTTGAAGCTAAAAAGCTTTTATAATAAAAATTAAACTATTGAGCATTTTATGAATCCTTGAAAATTCCTTACCTTAGGTGCCGGTTGCCAAAGCGATTTCAAACGTGCTTCCACCTCATCATTATCCCCCAGCGTGGCGTCGCCCAATGAACTGATGCCCATCAGTGAAGCCTGGCTTTCATTAACCGACTCATCATCGGCCGGTTCATTGACATTTTCTCCCAAAAGCTGTGACATCTGTTGCTCGTCATTTTCCGAACTCATCTCATATTTATTACGTTTCGAATTACGATCTTTACTACTACTTTTATGAGTTTTTTGTTGTGGTTGCTGCTGCTGCTGCTGTTGTACTGCACCACCAATGCCCGTTGTTGTACCTCCTGCAAAAGTTAGTTCATTAATTGAGTTAGGAGTTTTTCTACCATTTGACATTGATTTACCATCTGAACGTGAACGTGATCTTGAACGACTACCGGGATTTTCGCACGCATGAATGACACGTTGTAGAAATTCCATTTGTTTTTGAGCAAATTCCGAGTTTTCTGAACGCATATTTGTTCGTTTGTGTATACGTTCCTCTGAGGGCCATTTCTTAAGTTTTTTATGTGAACCCGTCTGATTTAGTTCAGTATTGTGCATACTTTTGCTGCGAGATCTTGGCCTTAAATGAGAAGAGGAATCTGCATCACAATCACTTTCCTTAAGGGGCACAAAACGTTTGCTATGCTGACGTTTACCCTGTGAAGGACTAATACTATGGTATCTATCATCTGGATGGACTTTTTCCGGGGTCAACTGATTACTTTTTCTCACTGTTGTTGAATACGAATGTTCCGCCGTGGGTGTTGTATCCTTAGATCTTACTTTACGCGGTTTTTCATTCGCTACTTCAGTAACAAATTCTGTTAATATTTTTGATTCATTTACTGATCTTTGTAGTGCTAAATATTCCCTTGACATGGGAGTACTACTGCGCGGCTGTAGTTTTGCGTTCCCTTCAATTTGAGAACTATTTAAAGATTTTTTTGTTTTAATTTCTGTCTTATCATTGGCTACATCTTTTGATGTATTGCAGATTTTAATTTTCTTAATCATGCCATCATTACCCTGTACTATTAAAGGGTCACTACTTTTATTATCGGCTGTAATATGTTCTACATAGGCTTGTGAACTCTCTTGAGCAAATTCATCACACATATCTTCCTCTTCATCATATTCCAAAGAGAAATCTTCATCCTCAATATGATGATTGCCTACATGTGAATCTGGCACATTACTTTCATTATGATGGGTGCGCGAGGTTGTCGTTGATGAAGGTTCTTCTTTTGATTCTTTTGTCATGTCATGATCCGAATCTGAATGTGCATCTTCTTTAGATTCTTTTTCCATTTCATGATCTGAATCTGATTGACCATCATCATCATCATCCTCATCTTCATTGTCTTTTTCCTCTACTACATAATCATTTAAATGGACTTCTGATTCCATTGTCTGACTTATACTATTACATTCTTCCACATCTTCGGCTTCTCCTAAAGCTTCGTATGTTGGTTGTGGTACTGAATCAAGACTTTCATCTGCCGTTCTATCGATATTGTTTTCCATATTGTCAATGTTTAGTGTAAGAAATAATCTGTAAGTTAAGAGTAGAGAGAGAGTAGTGTGAGATTAGAAATTATAATTGCAATTTCTTAATTATTAATTAAATTACATAAGTTTCGAAGGTGTCGTGTAGTAAGTAGTTGTTGCAGAAAGTATTTTGTTTCTATTATAATGTCAGCCCACATTAATCCACTTTTTTTCATAAGTTTTCTTTTATATTCGCTCGCTCGTAAGTGCAATTTGTTATGCAGAGACCACAACTAAAATAATGCCGACATACGAACGTACGAAGAAGAATGTTATTGAAATTATAGGTATTATAATGTACCGACCGAATCGTGGGTTGTCAGTGTTTACGCTTGTTCTACACTACGAGAATGTACTAACACTACAACTAGAGGAGTGAGTACGAGTGCAAACAACCAGCAACCAACAACATCATCATCATACATCAACATTATTATACTCAAAAGAAATGAAACGAACAAACGAATGAATAAACGAACGAATGAACGAAAAAAAATATAAATAAAACAGCAAAAAAAATAATAAAAACAAAATTTGTAAAAAGTAATATACAAAATAAATACGCAAAATGGGAGCCAAGCAATACCAACCAAACACAATCTTACTCTGAGTGACTGCCTGACTGGTCGTGGCTCGTTGGCTGTTTATACCAATACCAAGAGTAACAAAAACAAAAACTACCACATGGCATACAAAATTTGTAGACTTGATAGATAGAATAATAATATTCGTTTGTAGTATTTGTTGTTCTTGTTGTACAAGTATTTGGAGATTCTTGTTGAATACTCTTTTGTTTTTAGTGAGAGCTTAATATAGAATATTTTTTTAATTAGTTGTTGGTAGTGGAGAGTTAATTTTCTTTTAATTATGATAAAAAAAATTTCGAATTTTTGTTAATTGTAAAGGAATATTTTTTGTATCTAAAATTTATTTAAAACAATATCATAGGTATATATTTTTTTAAAATATACAAAATTCAGCTTACTAAATTTCTTATTTAGATAAACACAGGATATGTGTTAACGTTTAGTATTATATTACAAACTTTTTTCTATAAAATTTTGGATTTATTATTTTTGAATTAAATTATTAATATGTATGTACTTTATTATTTTCAAAAATTTCTATATATCTCCCCCTCCTGATAACCTTTTGAACTTTTTGAATATATTCCGAATCTGTACCAGTTTATTTTGTGATAACTTTTGAAAGCTTTTTTGGGGCTTTTAAGCTTTAAAGGTAGAAAATAAATTTGAACTTAATTTCTTAAACTTTTTAAAAATAGAAATTTTGCTATAAAAACTGGGAGCTTTTAAAAAGTTGATGAATTCTTTAGGACCCTTAGTATAGGGTCTAAAAAAATATTCCTATTTTTATAACCTTCGCCTTCGTACAATTTCCACAATATAATTATCCGATCCTGTCCGTATGTTTATTGAAACCAATTTTCTAAAAAATCCAGATATCCTAGCGAATCAAACCTTCAATAATTCGATCAAACATGCTTTCTAGACTTTTGTTTTTGAACATTAGCAAAATCGGAAAGATAGACAATATTTATATCAAATGAAAGATATTCATTTAGAAAAAGTACGAGAAAATCTAATTTTATAAATTTTAATTCAGTTTCAATCATATTTTTAAAGACTCAAAAAGTAACAATTGAAGAACAAAAAGTACCAAAAAATTCACCGTCATAAGTTTTCAGTCTGTTATCAGATTAGACTATAGTCTAGTCTATAGTCTAGTCTATAGTCTAGTCTATAGTCTAGTCTATAGTCTAGTCTATAGTCTAGTCTATAGTCTAGTCTATAGTCTAGTCTATAGTCTAGTCTATAGTCTAGTCTATAGTCTAGTCTATAGTCTAGTCTATAGTCTAGTCTGTAGTCTAGTCTATAGTCTAGTCTATAGTCTAGTCTATAGTCTAGTCTATAGTCTAGTCTATAGTCTAGTCTATATAGAATATAAAATATTCTACAAAATATGAAGTTTTAAGTAAATAAGATAAATTTAGCCGGTTTAATTTTTAATTTTTTTAATTATTTTTTTATTTTTTTATTTTGTGCTAAATTAATGTCCAAATTTATTATTATTTTTATATACAACAAAGTAGTGGAACAAAATGTAATGCGTCGTGATCTTCGAAGGATATGTGTTACGCATAAAAAAAAGAATTTGTTAAAAAAGTTACGAACTATAGCAAATATTTGATGTTCTATGTAACTGATACCAATTGTTCTAAATTCATAGCCGCCACTGTATATACATTCAGTTTGTCCCATGAGTTATAAAAATAAAATGGCAACATATTGTTTTTATTATGAATAGTCCAGATGGATATTATTATTATTTGTAATATTTATATCTTATTCGTATACATAACTGGTATTGAAGGGTTTCGATGTGAGAGCGCAATATTTTATAACATGTGAGCTTCAATTTCTTTCATTTAGAATGAACTATAATAATTATAAAGACATACTTAAAATCGCTTTTTCGCATTTCTCTAATAACTTTGGACTAATGACAAAGACATTTCAAAAATATAATGCCTCGATCCATATCTCTAGGGCTCTGACCTAGGTTAATAAGGATATGTGTTTTGGGGATTTTACTTATACATATTTTAACAATTTGTGTAATGAATATTAATTATGAAGGGACCTACATATTTGTGTAATATTTGAAAACCTTTATTTTTAATTTTTAGAATGTTCCTTAACAAATGCCATGTGCTATACATTGTACATACTAAGTACATATGTACATACATATGTATATTCGTTCATACGGGAAATTTGTATTTCAATGTAACTTCGGTAACTTTTAGCATCTCAAAATATGATGCTAACTACAGAAGTTACAGAAAAAATTTTCCGACATAAAGCAATGTCAAATGTGCTTTTTGGCGAACATAATTTGTATTGTGATGCAATACTACTAAATTTATAAACAAACCCCTGTTTTCTAAACTTGTTAGAACAAATATCAAAATCTAACCTAAAAACGATAATTACAATACAGAATTTGTTTGTGGACATGTGAAAGTTTTTTTTAATTAAACATAAAGATTTTGATAATACCACAAAAATTAGCTAAATTATATAGAATAATTGTAAAAATCTTTTAACCAATAAACTAAAGGTATATGAGATTTGTTAGGATTTTAAAAGTCTTAAGTGCTTTGTCTAAGGAACCTTTCATAAAAACGAAATTGTGTGCTAAAAGTCAAATTAACAAGTTAAAATTGAAAAGTAAATTATTATTTAACGAATGCGAAAAATATTTAGACGACAGACAGTCAGATAATCCGACTTATAAACGAAGACCCCTCCATATACCTACATTAATACCAAACAAATGTTGTGTGTACAACAAAATTTGTAGTCAAAGATACTAACCCAACAATGCGACAATAGCGACGACCACTTACTCACTGTTCATATTGTACTCTGTTACATGTTGGCATCGTTGGAAGAGTGCAACCAACAGAGCACAGATTTGCCCATTAAGATATAAATAAAAAGGAAAAACAATAAAGTTTAATTTTAGTAAAATTCAGAGATAATGAGTAAAACATACCTTCTAATTATATCATATGGCCTGTAGAATGTTTCCAATAATATTGAAGAACACTTCCTTGGCAAAAATAAAACTCACACGTCTTAAAATTCCTTTACAAGATGTGGACAAGAGTTCTTGTCTTAAACTTGTTAATCAATAAAAACGTTGCTATCTACTTCACTTTAGCAACTTTTTTCACTTTAATTAATTGTAAAAGTTTGTAATTAATTGCGTGTATCTATCTAAATAACTTTTGTGGACCAAAAATGAACCAATAAATACATTTTTCTACGTTATTTGTCGTCTTCAATGGCCATTTGCTTTTAAGACTTTTGTGTGTTGAATATTTCCTGTTTTATGTCTTTTCTGCTGCTTCTTCTTCTTGTTCACACTCTTCTTGTTTTATTTGTATTTTCTTTTTCATTCCAATGTTTTCTTCGTTTTGAACGAATTTATTGAATATTTGCAAATATTTAATTTATTTTTGTTAATTTGCAATTTGGTTTTGTTTTTATGCTTCTTTTTGTAAAAAATTGTTTGTTTTATTGTTCAAATTTACATTTTATTTAATATTATTAAAGAGCAATAATAGAGTTCAAATACGATGCTGTTTATAGTGCAGAGACCTGCGCCGACCAAAACTTAACACGGCGTTTTACATTAAACATTTCGGCTGCGGCTTAAAATCCATTTTCTACATTTTAATGAAATAGCGGTTTTTATTGCAATTTTGATTCATTTTAACAAATATTAACGGATTTATGTAAAAAAATACTTGTTATTAAGGCGGAGCATGTACTTTGCTTTGTAATGTGCACATTTAATTACTACATGGCATTTAATTAAAAAGAAAACCAAACAAAATTTTAGTTGACAGACAAATATTCAGCATATTGAATCTTTCTAAATAAATTAAACATTTTCAATGATTTCTTTAAAATCTTAAAATTTGAATCCCAGATGTTTAATATAATCAGGATTGGCATCGCTAAACCACTTCAAAGTGTGTGGTGAATTTTCATTTAGCGATGTTTCACCTCAACGAATTATGGTAAAACTTGCAATATATGGGAACATAATCCGAAGCTATGGACTGGTTTAACTACTCTATGGTCCAATCTATGGACTAAGGATTACTATATAGTCTAATCTATGGATTAATATATTTTTAGTCTATGGACTGGTATATAAATTCGGTTTTTGATAGATTAGTTTATTGCTATGGTCCAATCTATGCACTAGTTATAAGTTAGTCTGTTGACTAGTATATTGTTTAATCTCTTGACTATTCTTCTGACTAGTTTATCGACTAGTCTATGGTCCAATATATGAACTATTCTATGAATTACTCTATAGTCTAATCTATTGATTAGTCTATTAACTACTCTGTTGTGTATTGACTACTTATTCTATTTGAGAAATAGTTTCAACAAAAGCACAATTTCTAACATTTTTATCTTAAATCGCACCAAATAAATAAAAGAATATTTTAATAACATCTGTCAAAAATTTATTTTATATTTTTATGTAATCATTTAAGTAAATTATGTACTACATTGTTATAAATATTACAGAGTAGTTTGGAATAGCTAAAAAATGTTTTCCATAAAATATTTTGAAAACAAAAGAAATAAAATAAAATTGTTTAACAATAATATGTGTGTAAATTTAATAGTGATCACAATTTATTGTTGTTGTTCATTAAGCACATTATCATAATAAAATGTTTATACTAATGAAAGGGTATTAGGATTTTCTTTAATAATTTCTTGTAATGGCTTAGTCTTCTCGACAATTGATTTTTATTATAGGTATAGTAAACTATAGTGTCATTTGTGTCATTGTTTGCTTCTAGAGTTCAACGTTATTTAGATTTGAACCAGACGATGAGGGTAAATCAACATCACTTGGTGGTATAAATGTTCCTTTACTCTGTACCGATTTGTTCTTTTCACTTAATTTCAACATTTCACTGCGTAATTTCTCCAATATGGCATGATTTGGTTGATTAATGGCAGCTTTACTTTGTAAAACGGTAATTTCTTGTTCCTCTTGTTTCTTTTCTTTAAACGTTTTAATGGAATTATTGCCATACAGGCGTAACAGAGAACCCCAAGTTTTAATGTGTGGATGTAAAATCTAGAAAGATGTTCAAAATAAATTGGTGGAAAAAAGATATGTATACACATTTTTTGTTTAGCATTGTGTATAGTTAATTTACCTGTAGTATGGCTTGGGAGGCTAGCTGTTTACCTTCACGTTTATTTTTACACAAAACCTTTGCGGTGTGTTTACCCACAGTCATGGTGAATTCATTCTTTTTGTTGTGAGTACGATTTATTTCATAATTTATTTGCACATCTTCGCCTAAACCAAAGTTTCGTTGCAAACAGGTCAAGAGTATGGCATGCGGAGAAGGTTCTGTGGTTTTATTACAAAACTCCGTAACGCGAGGATCTTCTATTCGTATGTCATCGAAGACCTGCAAAAAAAGATTAAACAACTGGTTACTTATCATATTACAGGTAAAATCCGTCTCTTGACTAGTCCATGGTCCAGTCTACGAACTAGTCTATGCATTAGGCTATAGTCTAGATTATTGACTAATCTATGGACTAGTCTATTGATTAGTGGGTCTATAGATCAGTCTGTGCACTTGTCTATGGAGTAGTCTATGTACTAGTCCATTGACTAGTCTATTTACTGAACTAAAGATTATTATATAGACCTGTCTATTGATTCGTTTATGTACTAGTCTATGGTTTAGTCTGTGAACTAGTCTTTTGACTATTTTATTAACTTGACTAGTCCATGGTTCAGTCTATGAACTAGTCAATGCATTAGACTACAGACTTGATTATTGACTAATCTAGGGACTAGTCTATTGATTAGTCTGACTATAGATTAGTATAAGTACTAGTCTATAGATTAGCTTATGTACTAGTTGTTTGACTAGTATAGTCACTAATCTACGGATTATTCTGTGAACTAGTTTTTTAAATAGTTTATTAACTAGTCTGTGGATAAGTCTATAAATCGGTCACTTGACTATTCCATGGTGCAGTCTATGCATTAGTCTATTGACTAGTCTATGAACTAGTCTATTAACTACTGACTATTCACTAGTCTATTGACTATTCCAAGGAATAGTCTATGGACTAACTACGGACAAGTTTATGGTCTAATCTATGGTCTGGTCTATTGATGCTGTCTAGTCTAGTCTAATTCTAACGCTGGTTTCTGTCAATAACGTCTTACTTAATATATTCATTTCACTTACCGATAAATCTTTTTGATTACTTTTCGCCACCGCACTTTTATCCTGTTTCACACCGGTTATTTTATCCTTCATTTCGGGTATTAGAATTTCAAGTGTTTCTCTGGCTGCCTCGGACTTAGCCTGTCGTTTGCTAGTACCATAACCAGTACCATATTTTAAATCATTTATTGAAACAGTGGCAGCATATGGTGTGGCAGCATTTTCCAATTCTTTAAACTCATAAGTGGGTTGCTTCTTCAAAGCATGCTGTACATATTCGTGCAAAATACAAACATAACTTTTACCACTTGGATTCATAATCCATTCGCGACGAGCGCGAGGATTTGATTTACCATCACCAGGTACTAGAACAGGAAACTTAATGAGTTTTGTACCATCGGGTAAAGTGGGTCTTTGGATATTTTTAAGATTTTTGCGATTTTTAGTAAATTTACGTCTAGCATTCCAGGAACGAAAACGTAAAACGCGTATAACGCGAAATTTGAAGAGTTTTTTGCAATATTGATTAAATTGGTCGGGTGTAAGAGATTCTTTTTGTATGTTCTCATTGACCGTGACAATTTTGGCAGCTGGTACTAAACTACGTAATTTATCTTTGTCAAGAGGATTGGTTGAGCTGTCTTGGGTTGTGGTGGTGGTGGTGGTGGTATCAGTGGAATTTTCTTTATTACCATTTTTTTCTGATAGAGTATTTGTAGAAGTTTCTGATGAAGAAGTGGCTGCTGGTGTTTGTGTGTTAGAGCTAGCGTTATTATTTGCAGTAAAACCAAAAGGGCAACGTGCTGGCGCTGAGTTAGTAGTACCTGCTGTAGTGGATGAAGTAGTTGTCACTTCTGTAGATGTAACTTCTGTTTGATTTGCTTCTTTTTCAGCATTTTCTGCTTTTCTTTTTTCAGCTTCTGTTTCCTCATCTAAAGCTCGCCGATAGTTAAGACAGGGTATAGAACCCACTGGTATGGCATGTTTCTTTTTTATTTAAAATAAAATCATGCTATTAAAAAAAGAAATGTTAAAATGTATATCACAATTTACCCTGGCACTTCCGGTACCCAAAAAATATGGCCTAGCTGTGGTTATAACCCTAGTCTTTTTATGTAAGTACAAAGGCATGCCACTGTTGTGTGTGACTTGTACCCAACCTTCTGGCAGTACTTCAAAATGATTTATACGTTTTTCTTGTTATAGGAAAAGTTAAATGTTAAAAACTCCTTAGATGTTTTTTATGTATTGAGTTCATTTATGTTTTACCTACCTTCTAAGACAGTTTTAAAACGTTCTTCATATTTAGGTTTCTTGGAACCCTTTAAATCGTCTGGTAAATTTTCATCTAGCAAATGTTCAATTTCTTCATCATCTAAATCCAATTCTGATGATTCATCTCCACCATCATCCTCGCCATTCTGTTGACCATTGTCATCGCCAATTTCACTGCCATTATCTAAATTTTTATTTAGTTTTGTTAAAATATTAGTGGTGGTTTATTTTAAATAATTCATTTCTCGAAATCTTATCTTTTTGTAAGCTGATAAATATGTTTAGAAGATGTGTATATAATTGCATAAGGATAAATATTTGAATAGTTGCATTGAAAAAGATAAAAAAGATTTTTGCTTGAAGTGTTCAAAACTTTGAAATTAAATTATAAAAAATTAAAAATGTTAAAATATTATTTATAAAATTCGAAATTAAAAATTTTCCCATAAATCTCAAAATTTTTATTAATTTTAAAGTATTTTCCATGTTTTTTTGATAATACATAAAAACTTCTTAGGATATTTTCAAAAATTCGAACTTATATTCGAAAAATTTTTATTATTTTGCAATTTTCAAATTCATAATTTTACAAAAAATTTAAAATTTCCATAAATTGTAAAATATATTCGAGATTTTTTCATATTATTAGCTTTTTAGGGTATTTTTGAAAATTCGAACTTATGTTCGAAAATTTTTTTAGCGTTTAAAATAATCTCCAAATTATGAGAATTTATAAAGACAAAATTTTATCTATATGTATTTGTGTTCAATTTCTGATATTTTTCATTTTCGAAATTAAAAATTTCAAAGTTTTACAATTTTGTTTCATAATATAAGTATTTTAAGATATTTTCGAAGATTCGAACTTGTGTTCGAAAAATTTTTTAATTTTACCTATTTCTAATTTTCTGATACTCATAAATTGTAAGGTATTTTTATACGCGTTTAGAGTGTTTTCGAAAATTCGAACTTATGTTCGAAATCATTTTAAAACTGTTAAAATAATCTTTAAATCTCGAAAATCTCGTATTTAAGTTTGAAAACACTAAAAATGTTTTATTTTTGTTAAAAACTACAAATAAAATTTCAGCAACAAATAATAATAACATTTCGTTCTCAATTAGAGGACCAGGGTCTTAAGCAATAACAAGTTTTTTAAACATTACGCAGAAATTTCATTTAAAACTCTTCAAAACTTTTTTTTAATATTTTTATCTTAAAAGTCCCCAATGTTTATCACACAATTATACCCAAATATTCACCTGTTTTATAATGATAAAATGGTTCGCTTATGTCCATACGCAATATGGGTAACATACGCATTTTAAATAAATTTTTTACTTAAATAAATTGTTTAATTAATTATAATTTTGTCATGCACTTTTGTAAAAAAGAGAGTTTAGATTTACGCATTTGTCTTAATTTTTAAACTACATATCTAACGAAATTCGTTACACGATCTTAATCTTTAGAAATCACACCTTTAACTGAAATTTACTTCATTTGCTAAAATGTTTTTACACAACCAGCTAAAAAAGATACAGCCTCTTTAGTTAATTTCTTATCTTATTATTGTTAACAAAAAAAACACAATTGTGAATTTATTTGAGTTTGTGTGTTTATATATAACAAATGAATGCAGGCATGTTGATATAACGATAAGAAATTTAGATTTGATTTCTCAAGATTTATAGAAACGATAAAATGTAAAAATATTAACAAAAACAAAATTATTCGTAACAACGGAAAAAGTTAAACACAAACAATTAAAAGCATTTAGATTTTAAAAAGCATTTGTAATGAGAAGTTTTAAAGAGTCTACAAGTTCTAATTATCGAATACAGAGGGATTCACACCAACTTCTTGTATAAATTCACTGCGATAGTAATCTTTGGTGTTAAAATGGTAATTGGAGAATATTGATAATGCTATAGTCCAGACTATGGTAAAGTCTATAATCAAGACTATATAAAAGTCTATAAACTATTCTCTACTTTATAGAACTATCTATAGTGAAGACTATAGAACATCATTAGAAAAGTCTATAGTCGAGATTATAGAACTGCCTATAGTCGAGGCTATAGAACTGTCTATAGTCGAGGCTACAGAACTGTCTATAGTCGAGACTGTATAACAGTCTATAGTCGAGACTGTAGAAAAGTCTATATTCGTGACTATTAAACAATCTATAGAACAGTCTAGAGACTAGAGAGACAGACTACAGTCTATAACAGTCGAGGCTATAGAAAAATCTATATTCGAGAATGTAGATTACTCTATATTCGTGACTATTACTCTACACTCGGGACTATAGAATAGTCTATAATCAAGCCAATAAAACAGCCTATTGTCTTGACTATACAGCAGCCATTAGTCAAGACTACAGTTTTACTTGCACATTATAGATAACCTAGCATATATATTTAAGCCCTCTAGATAAATAATCTGCTAAACTCCTTGCATGGTAAGTAGTTACCCAATATTATAATTATTTCTAATCAACATGCCACTTAATCTTTAATTTGAAAACATTTAATACAACTTACACTCTTCCTCATCGTCCGAATTAGAGCCAACTTCATCGAGAACTTGAAAATGACGCAATTGTTGATCCAAACTTTGACTATTGCTATCGTCGTCAGCACGATTGCGCATTTCTTCAATGGCACTCAGAGAAAAACCCGCCACTTTCATGGCTTTGGCATGATCATCCATTGCTGAAGATGGTGATGTTTGTAATTTGATTTTCTTACTCTCCGGTCCGACCATATCAGAGCTAGCCGCTTGTTTCTTATTGTTTGCTTCCGGGGCATCCATTATTTTAGTATTAATTTCCAGAATAACTTAAAAACTAACAGTTTCTTTTTTTCTCTATTTGTATTTACTACTATAAATTAAAATTACGTAGCTTATGGGATAACTCGTTTTTATAGCCAATTATGATTAAATCCAACTTAGTTTGTTTTCCTTGAATGCTTTTCGGATAAATGCAAAAGCATAAAAATGGATTAAATCAAATTGATTATGTTCGAGCACCCTTTGACATTTTTCTTTTTTGTTAAAACACTTTATGTTGTATATACATACAAATTAATTACTTAATTATTTTACTAATTTTAATTACTTTAGTTTTCCTGGCGAGTCTTATTGATTTTTGTGCAGGTTTTTTCTTTGAGACGAAGCCACTTTCACAATGGTTTTTGATATCTTATAATATTTTGTTTAGATAAAATCGACATAAAACCTATTGCAAAAGTACTTCACTTTTTTCGCTATACAGATTTCATAAGTATATTATGTTTATTTAATTTATTTGCAAAACTTAAAGAATCACTTAATAGCCAAAAAGAATTGTTGCTGCCGTACGCAAAAATGTTCAATTATTTTTGGTTTTTGCCAAATGCTAAGTGTTGTCAATATGTTAACAAGAAAATATACATTTTAATTGTATCTGAAGTTTGTAAATACATTAATTGTCAACATTTTTACAGTCATTTAATAAAATTCAAAAATAAGGAACTAATTAATATAACAAGTACATTTTAATAAAAATTAAATAACACAATGGATATTATTAAAATAATGTAAATTCTTTATATTAAAGCAAGTTAGTAAGCCACACTTATACTTGGAGTATGTTCAGTGCACAACACCACCAACAAGGAGAATTTAATACTATTTTTGTTTTTAGCGCTGCCATACTAGTTTTTTAGTAAAAAATTTAGAGATATATTTAATTAATTTATATTTACATATTATTAAAAAAAAGTCACAAGTTATAAAAAAGTGATAAAAATAAGCTTTTAAATTGTTTGAAATATTAAATATCACCATTTTTATTGAATGGTGACATATTGAGCACAAACAAAAACTGGCCGAACAGCTGTACTGGTTTGTTTACATTTTTATAAACAACAACAACAGCAACGTTGCTATTGTAGTCACCATGAGATTGAATGAAAAAATCAAAATCCTGGGAAAACGTGTCATCCTGGTACCTTACGAAGCCAAACATGTACCCAAATACCACACCTGGATGCAATCGAAAGAATTGCAAGAACTAACAGCTTCCGAGCCCCTAACACTGCAGGAAGAATATGATATGCAACGTTCATGGCGTGAAGATGAAGACAAATGTACATTTCTCATACTCTGCCGTGATACATACGATAAAACCGGATATGAAATTGAATCTTTGGTAGGCGATACCAATCTATTTCTAACCATAGATCCAGACTCCAATGAAAAAGTAGCCGAAGCTGAAATAATGATAGCCGAAGCAAGGGTACGGGGAAAAGGTTACGGTTGGGAATCTATGTTGTTAATGATGAAATATGCTCAACAAAATTTGGCCATCGATAAATTTGAAGCGAAAATTGGCATGGACAATGAAAAATCCATTAGAATGTTTGAAAAAATGCAATTTAAAGAAGTGCGTAGAGTAGAAGTTTTCCGCGAGGTAACCCTAGAAAGATTGGTAACGTCCGAATGGATAGAATGGTTAGATGATCAAGTAAAATTGGAAATAGAAGATTATTTAAGTTAATATTAAATAACGTGATTTACTGTTTATTATCATTTAATAAAAAACACAGACGATGTATGGAAAATACTTATATATTGCTTTGTTAACGGTAAAATAAGTTTTGTTAAAACATTAGTTTTTAAAGTTTTGTGAGAATTAGTTCATTGTAGTTCCTACTTTCTGATTATTCTGGACGAGGGACATTGTATCAGAAAATAAGTTTCCTAAAAAGAAATGTTGTAACAATTTTAAATCGATTAACCCATCTAGTGACCCCTTCCGTATTAATAAAAGCCTTTTGTTTATATTGTTATATATTCAAATACTTGTATTTGGTTTAAATCCAATTGAAAAAATAGAAATAAACAAGTTAATTTATTGTTAAAAATTCGTTAAATAGTTTTTTTCTAACAAAAATTAAATAATAATTTAATGAAAGTTAAATAAAAAACATGTATACAAAACTTTTTTTAAATTTTTACAAAATTTGTTTAATAGCAACTTGTGTATTGTTGTCTTTTTTACTTTTATTTTAATAAAAAATAAAAAAGAATCATATTTTGGGGTTTTTTGTTTTTGTTTTTAATTATAAATTTAAACTTTTTTGTTGTTTAAGTTTACACTTTTTTAAAGCATTAATCAAAGGCATTATTTTAAAAATAATAAACTAAAATTAAACAATAATTAAATAAAAAAAATATATAATATATGTATTATTATGTTATGTTTGCATGTATGTTTTGAGTTATGTATCTAAGTATGTACGTATGTAATTTTTGATTAAAAAAACTGAAACTTATATATTTTCTACGTTTTTAAAGAATCGCAAATCATTTCCTTTCAAATTGCAAGTTAAAACAACAACATTCGAAAAGAAGAATCTCTTTTGTTTTTGTTTATTACTAGACATTAGATTTAGTTCCTTTTTTAGTACTTAAATTCTAAGCAAGAGCACGAGGGCCGTCTATGGGCATTGCATGCAAAACTTCATCCAATAATTGTAGAGCACGATGCAAATGTACCTCAATCCAACAAGGTGTTTCTTTGATCGATTGTCGTGGATAATCAGGTCCCCAACCCTTAACAAAACTTAAACGTAAAATGCATAAACGTCTTAAATCATCGACACCTATGCCAGCGGCCGCAGAAATATCTAAAATATTATATAAAAATACATATTTATTTAAGTTGTAAGTTTTACGCGTAAAAATACTAACTTCTTGGTGGTGCTCCCAATTGCGAACTTGGTAGACCGGCAACAGCGGCTGCTTGAGCGGCAGCAGCTGCCTGAGCATTACTAGCTAGTGAGTGCATTTGCTGATGACATTGTCGCAAATCAAATACCTAACAACAAACAATTGAAATAATTAGTATTCATTTAGAAGTTATCTTCACCAAATTGTTTTAATAATCACCTTTATACAGGCAGCAGGATATATTTTATGTACAGCATCACCAGGTGTACGACCAGCCTCACGATCTAAATAGTAACTTTGTACAAATACAGAATTATCGCTAAGACAACGTAACCAAACATCACCTTCGCCACGTAAATCTAATTGGACACCCTTACCAATGTGTAGTCTAATTAGAAAAAGAGAGAAACAAGTTTCAGTCAGAAATATTGAAAACTTCCTACTGTTTTTACATTTACCTTGCCCTTTCCGATTGCTCCTGACGATGCACATTACTGAGTGCACCCAAACAAAAGCGACTATCACCGGAGGGATCCACATAACCATCAACTTTAACATTTGGTTTGGCAGAGGGTACTTTAAACGTTTCACCCACTTGAGTGTCTAATTCGAAATAAGCAATGGAACACCAGTATTCGGGAGGAGGTTGACGTGACAATAAACGTGGTGGTTCTTGGGGTGGCATAACGTTTATATTGTTCCCTGTCCGAAAAGAGGGGAAAATAACACTTGTCAAGAATGAAATCTAAGAGGAAGAGTATTACTTACAGTAGCCTCCTGGTAGTAACGTTCTGGGATCTGGCGGTTGCATGGCCTGTGTGTAGGTTAAAGTACTTGATCCTGTCCAAGTACCAGCGGCTGGTGCATTATTACCTGGTACTCCACCCGGAGCATTCGATTGATTAGCATTTTGAGCACTATTACCAGACACTTGTTGGCCATAATTTGGTTGACCGGGCGGTTGTCCAGAGACATAACCGTTTTGTTGCATATGAGGGGAGATGGGTTGCTGGCCGCCGCCACTGTTGAGGGCAGCATTAAATTTGGCTTCCGCTACATTGGGTATTTGTGAAGTTGTAGGTGAATTGTAGTAGCCATCCTGTTGTCCTCCGTTGGGGGCCCCGCTTTGAGGACCAGACTGTGGAGGCTGTTGCATACCTAGACCAGTAGGATCGTTGGGAGAATTCGTTGGACCATGACCATGTGGTGGACCACCATGACCATTGCCTTGAGGATTCTGAGGTTGTGGTGGCGCCATAACAGCACCTGGGTTCATGGATCCCGCCATTTGCATAGCATGACCCACTGCTTCAAATAAAGTTAAGAAAACAATTGTATAAATAAGAATATTCTTTGAAAGTTGTAAAATTATCAAAAAATTAATGTAAAACGAAACTTTTAAAGAAAATAAAAACAAAAATCTGCCTTACAAAGCGAATGTTGTTGAGTTTGTGCAGTATGTTGTTGTTGCTGCTGCTGCTGTTGTTGTTGAGTTGCGGTTTGTTGTTGCTGCTGCGAACCGGGAGGTTGGGATTGCTGTGTAGACTGCTGTAAAGCCTGTGGTGGCTGAAGTCGCGGCGGTGGTGGCACCATCCAGGAATTACGTACTCCACCACCGCCTTCATTTGGTTCAATTTTTGGTATCGCACGCCCGGCCACAGCAGCAGCAGCGTACATAGCAGCAGCATTCATGTGATTTGGATCAGTAACTAAATCATTATCATAATAAAAACAACATAAATAAAAATCAAAACAAAAATTTAACAAAATAACAGAACTAAAGAAAAAAACTCGATAAAAAGCTAAATGTAAATACCATTAGAAAAAATTGACGCACCTGGTCCTGGTGGATAACCATAACCGCCACCTGGTGGTCCCACCATTTGTGAGGGATGATGCTGTATTGTGCCAATATCATTGCCATCTATATCCATGCCACCCACCAATGGTCCAGCTGAGTATTCATCTTTAACGAGACGACTTGGTCCCGATTGTAAACTAAGACCAGATAAATCAATTCCCGGCGATACAACACGCTCATAATGATAAGGATTAACACAAACTGAATCACATTTGAGATCAAAAGCGAATGCACAATATTTAACATGTTTCAATTCATTTTTATGCAAATCCGGCCAACGCCATATACGAGCATATATAACATGCGGGAAGCCCTTGCGACCAGCAACCTAAAATTGTTAAAAAATAATGGATTAACCAACTTTATGTGAGCTCATTTATGGTTAATATTAGGATCTTCGAAAATTTTAGAAAAATTACAAGGAATTTTAAAATTTTGAGAAAAACAAAATTAAAAGCCTGTTAAAGGAAGTACAAATTAAATATGCATTTAAATAGTGCCCTTAAGTAGGCATTACACACGCATTCAAAGAATGCTAACCGAACGTGATCAGCATAAACATAAACATATGCAGTAAAAAAGTACCGACATTAAATAAACAAACAATTGGAAAAATTATAAATAATGTTTGCTACTTTTAATAAAACATTCTTTTCGAAAAATTATTTACAGCGGGGATGGAAAATTCAGTGCTATTGTACTTTTTGACATCGAATTATATCTATCACAGGTTCCCTAAGAAAAAGTGTATTTTAAAATGTTAAACGTTTGTTAAGTAGTATATAGAGTAGTTGGTAGACTAGTGTATAAATTAGTCAGTACACTAAGTATAATACATATGGTGATTAGCAAATGAATCCATAGACTATTCCTTGTTCATAAAAAAGTCAATACATCACTCCATATACTCTCCATAGACTAATCCTTAGACTAAATAAATCCGTAGTCTATTGACTAATATTAGTTTAGCCCCTAAATGATACTAATTAATTTACTACATATTCCATGGATAAAAAAACAGAAACGTAATAATTCCCCTTAAAATCTCCTGTAAAACATTGAATGGAAATTCTAGACATAAATGTATACTCTACCCCTCTATTGGAAGGAAATAATAGATTTGTGTTGATGTTTGTAATATATAAGTAGATTTTTACTCCTTCATCAATTGCCTGAGAATTATTGATTGCCCATAGCTTCCTTAAAATCTCATTTACTGAAATCATTACATTACAAAATAAAGATCCAGCTCCGAAAAAACTACTACTTAACAGTATACAGTATCATATAGTCGAACATGATCGTTTATAATTTCTCACTTATTTTTATTTGTAGAATATTTTTGTCTAGACAAAATGATCGTGCAATACGATATGCACGCATATGTACAGATGATAAGAAAACGTAAAATAAATAGTATTTAGAATTAAAATACTACAAACGGAAATGCTTTAAATGATTGATTGAGTCAATATACTGCACTCTCTCTCACCTGTAGACGTCCATCTAATGTTCGCTGTATGGTAACACATTTACTAGGATGGGCCCCATTTGTGGTAATGGCAGTGATAAGGGAATCTAATTCATCGCGTTTTTCTTTTAGCTTTTTCACCAATGACTCAATGGCACGCTTGGCAAAGCCTTCACTTTCACCGCCCTGACGATGACACATCAATGAATGGACAATACTAAGACAAGCATCTGCTGATGTGGGTGCATTAGAGGGTGGCGGCGGGGGCATTTGTACAATATCACGTACTAAAAAAGATAAAAAAATTAAACTGTTCGCCCAGATGTTTTAAATCAAGCACACAACATCACTTACTATCTTGAGGACCCACGGCGGCATACATATGCCCCGGTCCCACACCACCTGGACCTACGGGAGACACTCCAACACCTGGGCCACCATTTGTAACGCCACCAGCACTACTACCAGGCATACCCACCATGCCTGCGTAGTCCTGGGGCCCTAGGCCACCACGGCTATCCACTTTGCCGGCGTTTGTATTGTCGCCGTCACAATAACTGTAGCCCGTCGAAGCCCACAAAGTGATCTTGTTTTCTTACTCTTTTAATAAAAACAATACAATGTTTACACTAATTTCCTTTCTGCCAAGTCTTTTTCACCAATTATTAAATAAAAAATTAAACACGCGAATAACAGAACAAAACAAAAACTTGTCAAACCCTCTCCACACTTTTCACAATTCCACACACACACTCATACACACAATTTCCAAAGTTTGTTGATGTCAGTCTCAAACAAGAAAAAGGAATTTTACAATTTGTTATTTCTTAATTATTTTCGCTTTACAATTGGATTTTTCTTTTTTTAATTTTCCGTTTTATTTATGCTTTGTTGTTATTATGCTGCTGCTGCTGTTGTTGTTATTATTTGTTTAGTGTTGAAAGAAAAAACAAAATAGACAAAGATTAGTCAAGAATCTGAAGCATAGAAAGAAATGGAAAAAACTTTTTTTACACATACACAAATTATTATATGCCGCTCTTTTTCGCACTTATACTTTGATAGGATTTTCTTTGTTTTACACAATCTCGCAAAAATCTATTTTTATGCACAAATTAACGCAGCTTGTGGCATTTTCCTGCATTTTCAAACAATTTTCCTTAAATTTTATGCACATTTTTACACAATTTGTTAAACAATTCCAATAGATTTCACAATTTCCTGAAAATTCTTTGGGGCTTCATCATATATGGTATAAAAAAAATCCAATTGGTATAAATTTCTTTTCACCTCTTCCTCCTAACAGGTTTAATTTAAAACACTTTTTAACTTTATTTTATGGTAAAAATACAAGTAAATTCTATGCTTTACGTAAAGTAGTTAAGGAAACCTTTAAGGAAATTACTTTTTATTTAATTAAACTAGAATTTTTATAATAATTTTGCACAATTTTTTTACAACAAGCGGCCAAAGACCTGCGCCGACAACTATTAACGTCGTCAGACACCCAAAAATTCGGCGGCGACTTAAAGACGGCAGTAAGCCGGCAAAATCTTCAGCTTTGATTTTAAAATTTTCAATGTATCGTCACAAAGTATACAGAGGTGTCACTTTTGACATTTAAAAAAGTCTAAAATCAGCTTTTGTTTGATTTTGAAATTGTTTGGTGAGAAGAGATATATAAAATACAGCTAAAAAAAACATTAAAATCGTTTTGTGCGAAAGAGAGGGAAATAGTTTTTTGCTCGTGACGCCTCTGTATACCCTGTGGTATCGTTTTCCATTATTACATTTGAAAGCCATTTTTGTGTATGTTTAAGCCGGAGGTCCACATACGCGTCAAAGTATTATGCGCTTTTCATACCTACTTCGCGTTCTACGCGTTTTAATAAATAAACATTAAATAAATAATATAAAATGTCAAAATCAGCTGACATGTTCGTGCGCCTTCTGTGACGCTTATAAAAGTAGGAATTCTACGCGTCAAGGCATCCTACGCTTTTGTGCTTGTAACTTGTAGCATACAAATACATTGATTCTACTTTTTTGACAGACGCATAGAATGCGAGAAAAAGCGTATAACGCGTGGTGTGGACCTCCAGCTTTAAGCGCCTTGGCGACACATCAAATTGGTTGACAAACGTGTACGTAAAAAATTGTGTACGTAAAAAAACTCACACCGCATATATACTTACCGTTTGAGTCAACAAATTTGATGTGTGGCCATGTCGCTTTAGTCACTTTCAGAAGAAGATCTCATATGATTTTCAGGTGAATTATGCTTCGATTGTCATAAAATTTGGTAGACATATTTACTTTTTTGAGAAACTTATTTAAAATGAAAAAAACATTTACTTTTAAAAGGTTTGCAGTAAAATAGAAGCATTATTAAGTTGATATCTTTTGTTTTGGAGTTTAGACTAATTTTGATATTATGTAAATTTTTAATAATAACTATTTCCATCTGTAGCATTAAAAATCTGATTTTAATTATGGTTTATATCGACTTACCGCCTCTTTTTGAACAAAATTGTACATGACTTCGAATTTTCGACAAAAATAGAATACATTCAGTGTTGTTAAGTTATCAGGACTGTTATTTTTATTATGTGGTGTTTTACAACACTAAATTAGTACACCATATGTTTTTGACAGTTGTGACGTCATAAATAAGCTAATAAAAATAAACTTACAAAACTACTCAAAAAAAAAAAACTTAAAACAATTTAAAATATTTTAAAGGAAATGTTATTTCTAGAAATTTTTAATAAAATTTGTTCATAATCAAATGTGTATAAATGTTTGCTAAAAGGTATAGTTGGGGAAAATTGATAACATATGAATTTAATTGATTTTGTGTGCCATAACCATTTCTACAAGTATAAATTTTGCTTTCTTTTTATTAATACAGTTTACAAAGCATACGGCGAGTTAGTTTATCATTTGCATTATTAAATAACGTACACAATAATTTAACGCGCTCTTGTCTAAAGCCAACAACAATAGCAATTGGTGGTTATCAACGTAAATTTTGTCATAGAACTGTGTGGACTTTTGATTACAGTTTGCCAGAGATAACATTAATTAACAAAACATTTTGCATCATCAGCAGACGCGTGTCGTCACAGTTAAGTAGTGGCTCTAAGAAAATGTTAAATTATTTGCCATTTTTTACTTGTGGTGAAATTGTTGCCGGATTTGGTCGTGGTTCCAAAGAGTTGGGCATACCAACAGGTTAGTTTTACAAGGATTTTTTGTTAATAAAACTTAATGTCAATTTATGTAATATTATAAATATTATTTACAGCTAATTATCCCCTGGAGGTGGTTAAATCTCTGCCAGACTGTTTTAAGCCTGGTGTTTATTTTGGCTGGGCCAATGTTGACAATGGACCTGTTTATAAAATGGTCATGAGCATTGGTTGGAATCCTTTTTATGATAATAAAGAAAAAAGTATAGTAAGTAGTAAAATATTACGTATGTATATACATGTTGTTTTAGCATGAAATGTATAATTAAATGATTTGGCAGATTCACGTACATGCAAACTCAATATGACACTCAAGAATTTATTGATGAAAATATACTTATTTGTTTGTTTTCAATTTAATAGATACAATCATTCTTCCCCCTTATGTCGTGTTTATCATATCGTATGTAAATGTGTGGTTGTAAGTCTATTACCCAGCGGTACTATAAGCAGTCTATGTATCGCTTTTCGATGTAAAGTTTTTCCTTAAATTTCTAACTAATTAGTTGAAGAAATTTTTTAATTTTTGGGACATTTGACATAATGTATTCTTTATAATACATAAATTGACTCAATTGTCATTTTAGTGTCCCCAAGTAATCTAAAAGGTAATCACTTGAAACTTGTTCTTTCTACACTTTACTAAGTTGTTTTATTAACCAGCAGTAGTAAGATATGGCTGTGTATATTTCTATTGTCTATTCTATGTCGAAGGGTAGTGTAATTAATAGTGGTAGTGTAAATAATGCTATAACCAGAGTTGATTCGGAACAGACACTCTGCTCTGCCGGGAAATTACATTTTATAAAGAGTTACCAATCTTATCAATTAAAAGCGTGACAACATTCAACTGATATTGTTAATTTCCATAAGTGTCATTTTGCAGGAATATTAATTTTTACATTGCAATATATAGTAAGATCGATTGTTTTTTTTACGTAAACTTTTATCTAAGACGTAAATTCAAAATTAATGTGAAATTATTTTGAAGGTTATGGTTCTTACTTTAAATGTGACAAAAATATTTTGAAATTCTTAATGTAACAAAATTGTATTGAAAATTTTAAAAAACCAATTAATAATTTAAAGTCAGCAGTTTATTAATTAAATGTTCTCTAATAGATTCTACAGATTGACAGTTACGTGTTAGAGTTATTATTTCTTCGCAATTTTGTGAATTGGTATAAAATATTTTTCTATAAATAAATTGAAAATAAGTTATATAGTGCAAGTAATTGTATTATCAATACCTTTTACTACCACAACTTTTTAAACCAATGAGCAAGTTCATTATCTTTTAAGATTAAAGCAGTTTCCTCATGATATGTTATCTGTTGCGATTATTTTCTTTCGTTCCTGTCCTTGACTTTTAAGAGAGATAAATTTTAAAATATTGTCAGCATATTTGTAAATACAAACTCAGCTGTTTTTAATCGTAAAATATCAAAGTATATATATGTATACTTTGTGGTAAAATGAAAGTGTATTAAATATAAAGAATTTTTGTAATAAATTCCATATTTACTTTTAAATTATCTTTACTTTATTAAAATATTTCCTCTAATGCCTACTTCTTCTTTTAGGAAACACACATTTTACATGAATTTAATCGTGACTTATATGGCTGTTTACTTAAAGTTTGCATTGTCGGCTACTTGAGGCCAGAACAAAATTTTAAATCTCTAGAAGATTTAGTTGCCTGCATTAAGAATGACATAGCTCATGCTGAAGATGTACTCGAATCGAATGATGTTTATAAAGAATTAGAAAGTCATCAATTTTTCCTAGAACATAATCACCAAAACAATGACAATCATATAAATAATACAACTAGTAAAAGTAATAATAGTACATAGAGTGTTTGTGGTTGTAGTAATGTTTTTTTTTATTTTTATTTAATTTATTTTTTTTTTATAATATTACCTCATAATTAATAATTGGTTTAATTTAATTTTAAATTTGTTTTAGTACTTAAGAACTCGTTTACACCTATTTTACTTTATTCTTTTTTATTCAATTATACTATTGTAAATGGAAAAATAGTGCATATATATTTGTAGATAAATACATATTTGTGAAACAAATTTTATTTGCATGTTTAATTTACTTGTGTTATTTTTTTAACCAGTTCTCAAGGAATACGAAAATAGCAATACATTTTCCTAATTCCCAATCGGTTGTTGTTGTAGCAGCGACACGTGTAAAGTCGGTGTGGCTGAGTTGACAATCCTTGGTCGTTGTTCGTTGAACTCCGAGTCGTTCCGGTGCGAAGAACCGATTGTCGTGGGAACGACACTGATTCCCAATCGGTGTTGTATGTGGCTTACGGCCTTACGTGAATCGATCTGACTTACGTACGACTTACTTACTGTACGGACGGACGGACGGACGGACGGACGGACGGACGGACGGACGTACGGACGGACGGACGGACGGACGGACGGACGGACGGACGTACGGACGACGGACGACGGACGGGACGGACGGACGGACGGACGGACGGACGGAGGACGGACGGACGGACGGACGGACGGACGGACGGACGGACGGACGGACGGACGGACGGACGGACGGAAGGACGGACGACGGACGGACGGACGGACGGACGGACGGACGGACGGACGGACGGACGGACGGACGGACGGACGGACGACGACGGACGGACGGACGGACGGGACGGACGGGACGGACGGACGGACGGACGGACGGAAGGACGGACGGACGACGGACGGACGGACGGACGGACGGACGGACGGACGGACGGACGGACGGACGGACGGACGGACGGACGGACGGACGGACGGACGACGGACGGACGACGGACGGACGACGGAGGACGGACGGACGGACGACGGACGGACGGACGGACGGACGGACGGACGGACGGACGGACGGACGGACGGACGGACGGACGGAACGGACGGACGACGGACGGACGGACGACGGACGGACGACGGACGACGACGACGGACGGACGGACGACTTACGACTACGGACGACTTACTTAATCGACTGAACGGACGTACGACGACTTACTACGACTACTTACTGAACGACGGACGACTACTTAATTACTACTACTACGTACTACTGACTTACTTACTTACTTACGTACTTACTTATTACTTACATACTTCTTACTTACTACTACTTACTTACTTACTTACTTACTTACTTACTTACTTACTTACTTACTTACTACTTACTTACTTACTGTTCTTTTTTTACTGTCAAACCCATTTATAACGAACTGCGGGGGACCAGTTAAATTTGTTCGTTAAGAGGGGTGAAGTTATTGAAGATCCAGTGTCATTTTCCGCAATTAAACTAATATGAATTTATACATTTATTTCATATTCTTCATAAAAAAAACATCACTGATTTTATTTGTTCACATACATATTTTGAACAAATTACTGTTTTTTTAAACAAAGCGAAATAGTTTCTTATTTTAACACATACTTTTGAAAGTTTGTTATAGGAAACTAGGAAAAATTTTATGAAATTGTACTTGAGGGGCTGAAAAAGTACGAGGATTCGTGATAAGAGAGTTCGTTATAAGAGATGTTTTTTGTATGAAAATAGTTATCAAAATATCGGGACTTGAGAAATAGTTCGTAATAACCGAGAATTCGTATTTTTAATATTTTTTTATTAAAATCCTTTTTCCGTTTTGTTTGGGATTTTTTTTGGGGGGAATGAACATTTTTCTGGCAGCACTGTTCTCAACACTATTTTTAATTTCCTACGTTATAAGACCGTTAATATAAATAATTAATACTGGCAACACTATATTCTTAACATCATTGCCATAATGAAAAACCTTACACGAATGTCAATGCTATTTGCAACAATTTAAATTTGAACCAATCACACAACATAAATTATTAATGTAAGCACTTAAATTTATAATAAAATAAAAGAAATCATTCACATGTACATACATATGTATATATACAAAAATTATGTATTACTAGAAAGTAATAGAGATTTGTCCATAAAAGAAAAAGAAGAAAACTATTTATAGATTAACAAATAAAGTCAAGGGCAACAACAAGAGCACCTAACAACAGATAATTAACAGCGGAGAAGATATTGTTTTTGTTGTAGTACATATGACAGGCAACCCTTTAATTGGAGTTTTGATAGTTAGGGAAAGCAGTGTTGCAAAGTAAAGTAATAAAATAAAAACGGAGTAAAAATATTTAAATAACAAGTAGGATGATGTTATCAAAATTAAAAAGTTTAATGTTGAATTATTTTTAATTAAATATTTTATTTTATTACTTTAATTTAGTAAAATAAATAATAGTGTTTACTACTTTTTAGGTTTTTTCTTTACTTTTTGCTACATGTGTAGTTTGTATGGACAAATGTGGTGTTGGTATTAGTGTGGTAGACGAAAACGAATTTATACGAGTTGTTGTATGTTCCGATTTCATTCTCTTTTACTTAGGGAGTTTGACAGTTTTGGTTGTGGGATTAATTTTTTATATAAAGAGTTTGACAGTTTTGGTATAGATTTTCATGAACAAAAAAATTATCAGCTGTTAACATAATTGAAACTTGTACTAATTCGCCCTGGTAGTATGAATGCGCGTGCGAGCGTTTAATTTTAGTGTGAGTTTAGTGAGTGTTTAGTAGTTGTTGGGTGTCTGGTGTGTTTTGGGTTATTTTGGCTGCGTAGTATAATAGTTTTGCGAAATTTTTTAATAATAAATTATTAAATAAGCAAAACGAAGATCGTGAAAGAAATTGCGTAAATTTAAGGTTTGTTATTTTAGAATTTCAATCTGCGAGACAATTTTAACGAATATTTTCTATTTAATTTAAGAAATAACGAAACAATAGCAATTTAATTAAAAAACACATGGAGGGATTCGTTGATACAAACACCTGTAGAGCCAATGAAAGTGATTTGGAAGTAGTAGTTGGGGAAGCATGTTGTTCAACAACAACAACCACAACTACAACTGATAATTGCTGTAAAACAAATGCTGCTACTGATAGTGCGAGCATGTCACCAGTAGTAGAGTCTAATGAACAGCAATTACAGCCTGTGGCGGGGTGCGGTAAAGAGGTAACCGGTCTAACACATGAGTGTGGGGTTTTTGGAGCCATTGCTTGTGGTGATTGGCCTACACAAATTGAAATCGCACACGTGATATGTCTGGGTTTGGTGGCCTTGCAACATCGCGGTCAAGAATCGGCTGGCATTGTGACTAGTGAAGGAAAATGCTCAAAAAGCTTTAATATGCACAAGGGCATGGGCATGATCAGCACATTGTTTAACGAGGATTCTATGAAAAAGCTAAAGGGCAACTTGGGTATCGGTCATACCCGTTACTCTACCTCCGCTGCCTCAGAGGTGGTTAATTGCCAACCATTTGTCGTGCACACAGCTCACGGTGCCATGGCTTTGGCTCACAATGGTGAATTGGTAAACAGTGAATCGTTGAGACGTGAAGTCTTGGGCCGTGGTGTAGGCTTGTCCACCCACAGTGACAGTGAATTGATTGCCCAGAGTCTTTGCTGCTGTCCCGAGGGCATATCCGAAGAAGATGGACCCAATTGGCCAGCTCGTATACGTCATTTTATGCAATTGGCTCATTTGTCCTACTCTTTAGTTATTATGATCAAGGACAAAATCTATGCTGTGCGTGATGTTTATGGTAATCGTCCATTATGCTTGGGCAAAATTGTCCCCCTCAACTCGGGCACTACTAAAGTGGAAGATGCTTCAGCCGAGGGTTGGGTGGTATCCAGTGAATCTTGCGGTTTCCTGTCCATAGGTGCTCGTTATGTACGTGAAGTTGAACCCGGTGAGATTATTGAACTTACCCGCAATGGTTATCGCACCGTGGATATTGTTGAGAGACCCGACTTTAAGAAAATGGCCTTCTGTATTTTTGAATATGTTTATTTCGCTCGTGGTGATTCAATCTTCGAGGGACAAATGGTGTATTCGGTACGTATGCAATGTGGCAGACAATTGGCTAGGGAAGCTCCCATTAAGGCTGATATTGTCAGTTCCGTTCCCGAGTCGGGCACAGCAGCTGCTCATGGTTATGCTAAAGAATCCGGTTTAGAATTTGCTGAAGTTTTGTGCAAGAATCGTTATGTGGGACGTACTTTCATCCAACCCTCTAATCGCTTGCGTCAATTAGGTGTTGCCAAGAAATTTGGTGCTCTTTCGGAAAATGTTGCTGGTAAACGTTTGGTTTTGGTCGATGATTCTATTGTTCGTGGTAATACCATTGGCCCTATTATAAAACTTTTACGTGATGCTGGTGCCGTAGAGGTGCATGTGCGTGTAGCCAGTCCTCCCTTGCAGTATCCCTGTTATATGGGTATTAATATACCTACACATGAGGAATTGATAGCCAACCAAATGAATAATGTACAATTGGCCCGCAAAGTGGGAGCCGACAGTTTGGAGTATTTATCCGTTGAAGGTTTGGTGAAGGCGGTTAATTTAAATCGTGAAGCTATGAATCCCAGCAAGAGTGGTCATTGTACTGCTTGTTTGACAGGCGAATATCCCGGAGGTTTGCCCGACGAATTGAGTTGGTAAAAACAAAAGGAAACCAACAAAAGGATTGCATTTCAATATTCATTCATTGTCTTTTAAAAATAGTTTGGGTATAAGGGACTTCCTTAAGGCTAATGGTAGGGATATGTTCTCTTTACCACTTGCTTGCCTGCATTTTCAAATAATTTTAAATAATTGCTTTACAATCCTTTTTTTAATTTTAAAAATTGCATTTAACTTTAAAAATTCTTACTAAAAATAATGTATAATATACCTCAATTACATACAAAAATAACTAAACTGCCTTAAAAATTAGAAAAAATACATATATTTGGATTTAAAACTTTTTATTAAATAAAAAGTTTTAAAGCTTTTTAAGCTAAGTGCTTAAAAGTTTTTAACTTATTTCTCTTTATCTAAACTGTTGTGTCTGTTAATAATTTACACCTTTTTTTGTAATGTTTATAAAAAAGAAAAACCTCAAGAAATATTTACATATCAAACAAAAACATAACTCATACCCCGTATTATAATAAAACTTTTTAACTTTTTTTTTTAATAAAAACATCTAATTTTTGCATAAATTAACAAAACTTCTTATTACAAATAAGTAGGGCCGTTACTTAATTAAAGTTAAACAAAACAAGTTTATATTTAATTATACCATGTACATTTTTTCTCTTTATTAGTTTTTAAGTTTAAGAGAAAATAATAAATTTAAAATAAAAAATCAAAAGGCATTTAATTTACTATATTTTATTTGTTTAAACTTAATATAAACATACTAACAATTTATTTAATAATTATTTTGCATTTTGAATTCGAATTCTTGATATACATAAAATATGTTTAAATAAAATTTAAAAAAATGTATAATTTTTAATGTTTACTGAAAATGTTAAAATAAAGACACCAAAAAAACGTAAAATTTGAGTTTTATTAATTTTAGATTTCAATTCGAATATGAAAAATTCTTTGAAATATAAATTTTGTTAGAAGTTTTTATATACTCAAGTTCTAATATGGATTTTTGGTCTAATTAATTTCGTTTAAATTGTATTTATGTATGTATTAAAAACAGAGTTAATTATTGAATAATTAACAAACCGTTTAAGCATATTATTAATAACCTTATCACCATGGTGAAGGGTTTAACAACAAAATTTGTCTAAGCATATTCTTTAGATTACAGTTTTGTTAAAATTTGATTTTTGTTTTTTAGCTTCCTTGTATAGGTTATCATGATTTTGTTCATTTGCCAAAATACTCTTATACAAATATGCCTTTAATCTATACATATTATTTTTTTAAAGAAAGAAATATAAGATTTTGTTTATAAAGTATTCCAGCAGAGATAGTGACGAAATACTTCGACTTGGGAGAATTATGTATAACTTTAACATTAGCGTGTAATTGGAGATTATTTATTTATTTTTGCGACTTTTTCTTGAATCGTCAACACAATGCAAATTTGGTGATTCAAAAACGATCCTAAATAAGTGATACCATTTTTCTTCTACCTTTAAATTTTTGAGTTATACTTTAAATTTCTCAAGAAATTCAGAAAGTAGAAAGTGAGGGTTTTATAACGTTATATATCGTATTCCTGGTTATACCGCATCCGTGGTATAAACACCATGAAAGCAAATGTTGTAAAGTTAGTTTTGGAAGAGAGTCCTATATATGGACTTAGAAATAAAATTGAATCTTGCATTAATTATGGACCGGGCTCTACAGAATTAAAAATAGTGAAATGAGTATACATTGCCAATTTGCTAATGAGTATTCTAATAAGATTAAGTTTGTACTATTTTCCCACAAAATCATCAAACAAACACTTTTTGTTTATTTATAATTATTAGCAAATTTTATTTTCATTATTAAAATAATATTAAACCAAAACTACTATAGCATATTTTCATAATCTTTTAATTCCAATTCCTTTTCTACCATTTGACTGGCCAAATTGTCTACGGTTTCTTGCATACGTTGGCGTAATGTAGGATTTTGTATGGACGTAATTTCCTTAGCCTTTTGTGAATGTTGTGCTTTAATTTCTTCCAACTGACGTCGTAATTCCGATATTCTGCCATGTATTTGTTCGACACGCATTTGGGGTGCAGCATCATTTGAGGAGTCATCATCAGATAAAGTACGTTTACGTTCTTCAAAATAGCCAGGAGCGGCCAAATTTGAATTAGAACCACCATATTTAGAATGATCATCATCACCGGCCTTGGGACTACCAAATAAAACTTTACTATAATCATTTATATCTTCCTTAGAAGTATTAAGACCCATATTGCCTCCCAAAGTGGTATTATTGTGACCCATAGAGAAATCAGACATGCGCGAATCGTCTGCTGATAGACGTGAAGTTTCGTCCAAATCTCGTAAATGCGAAGTATTATGATGTTTGACATCATCATCGTCGTCTGAAGAGGAAACTTCCTCACCGAAAATATCATGTTCTCCCACACCACCCATGGGTGCCGAACCCGACGGTCCATCATCTTCATCACCATCCGATTCAACATTAATGTCTTTTTGCGAAGAGGCATCATTAATAGTCTTATCACCCATATTAAGTTGTTCATCATTGTAGTCATCTTCACCTTCACGTTCTTCTTTCATTTGGGAATCGGATAATGATTTTGTTATGTCTTCATTGATAATTTCAAATTCCACTTTAACAGCATCATTGTCTACGCGCAATAAACGTTTAACTTCTTTTTCAATTTCAGGCGCTTCGACATTTTTCTTTTTTAATGTCTTACGAAAACGTCTTTTGCGTACATTTTTACAGGGCGGCGTTATGCCATGAGCCCACAAAAATTTCTTATCGACCTTATTGGGATCTTTCTTTTTGCCCTTATTTGGTGATTCTTCTTTATCCAAATCTAAAGGCTCTTCTTTGCAAATCATCTAGAATAATGTTTAAAATATTTTGAATTTTTAATTGTATGTAGCAAATACATGTGGGCTTGGTGCTATAATGAACCGATTCTTATAGAAAGTGATTATTACAAAAATTCTATACAAGTTAGGATTTTATCAGAATAACGAAAGTATTACAATATTTATAAGCTATAGAAAGCTGAAGGAAGGGGACACTTTATGAGAACAGATTTTCGAATTATTTCTTTTTGTATGTGGCGACCTTAAACTTCATTCAAGTTTCGCATGACGAATGAAGAACAGGCAGTGAATGTACATGACTTAATTGACAACAAATTATTCGTTACAAACATTAGACCCTATCCATAACATCCTTAAACTACTATACTGCTTGCAAGCTAAAAAAAACTTACCATTTGACAGATATCGGCCGATTTGTAAAAACTTTTATTGTCTATCGTTTTGAGACACTCGATGACGGTGGGTAAATCTACAATTTTGGCATGTAGTAGCCAATGATCAAATCTTACTTCTCCATAACGTAAATCATTATCCAGTTGTATGGTCATGCGATCTTTTAGATTAGAGTTGGGCTGTTGGATTGCCTCCCTTAAAACTTTGGCTGGCTCCTCGGGCATTCTCAAAATAAATTGATTTTCAAGTTCAACACCATCGTCGCGTGGTTTTTGTTCCTGCTTATTTTTATCTGTTTTCTTTTCAATCATTTTGAATGATTTCTTATGAGAAACTATAAGATTTTCAGAAAATTTTTCTAAACTTTTCACAAATCTACTTCTAGAAAATTGTTTTTTGTTTGTTTATTTTGATTTCAGTACTAGTGTTGTAAAGTGTTAAAATTTCTAGAGAGAATTTTGATGTTTTTGACATTACACTTTGCACTGCGAGAAATGTATTCTGAAACAAACAAATAAAAAAAAATATTTTCTTAAAAGAAATAAAAATTATAATCTTTTCATGGTATCTGCAAATAATCCGTAGTCCTTTTCTTATTATAGCATTATTTTAAAGATTATATCCTGCCGTGCACAACAAAAAACAAATAATTTTCAGTGTATTATTTTTAAACTACCAGATTTTTGGGTAGTTAATTGAATTAGTATGAATGATATGGTAACATTAAAACAAATTTGACAGCCGCACATTACTTTTTTTTCTTCATCTCATCCCCGATTTTTTTTCACGTTTGGAAATGAAGAATTTTTAATTATTAATTAAAATAAATTCTAAAAATTAAAGTAAATAGTTTTAAAGTATATTTAAAAGTTAGTTTAATAGACTAATACACAAAATGCACATTCTAAGAAACAGCGCTTTGCAGCTGTTGGCTGTTTTTATGCTGGTAGCAATAGGTTCTGTAAATTCCCTTTACGAAGATCAAATAAAAAAATTTGATTGGTAAGTAGAGCAAAGGTGTTCTTTTTTCGCAGACACGTAAGTTTTTTATAAATCTAACGAAAATATTTACAATTTGTCCATTTTGAAGGAGAACTTTACAAATCGGTGGTGTTAATCAGGCATTTTTAGAGTTAAATGGTTTTCAACCCCGTCTGGTGGTCAGTACCCGGGAAAATGTAGTGGCCTCATTATGCCCTAAAACGGGAGAAATTTTGTGGCGTCAAGTTTTTGAAAATGGAGCCAGAGGTAGTGTTAAATTATTGCAACTTTCTTCGGCCTCTGCTACAGCTGATTCTACTGCTGCTGCTAGAGCCGGTTCTAGTCATGGTTTCGATATGTTAACTGTGCAGGGTCATGCCCCTGCTTTAGTTCGTGGTTGGAATTCTAATACGGGCCATTTGGAATGGGAGTGGTCTTTAATGCCTCTGCAGTCTGAAAAAGCCATCAATTCTATGTGGTTTTATCGTAATTCCCTGCTCCATCATGTTTTACCAGTTTGGCACAGTCATCTAGAAGTAACACAATATTTTGCTACTTCTGGTCAAGCTACCGGCAATACCGCCAAAATTACAGCTCCCTGGATTTCACAAGAAAAATGTATTTTAACTGGTGTTTACTTCAGTTGTCTAGAAGGAGCAGAATTGATCTCTTTAGATTTAACTGCCAATCTGCCTCAAGTTATTAAGAAATCTTTAGGCAGTATACCAACACAACCTATAAAGGCATTGGAGGTAAGTTAAACTTTAAACACTAAAATATGTGGTAAAATAACAAAAATATTCCTTGACAGGGTCTTAATGGCATCATTGGTGTCGATGGAAAACTTGTAGCCATTAAGGATGATATTCAAACTTGCAGCAATCTAAACAGCCAAAGCTTTTCAATGGGACGTTTTAAAAACCAGAACGTTATTGTTACCGCTGAAGTTAAAGACAAAGTATGAAGATTATTTAACAAGTATTTCTAATTTTTTTTTACTTTTAAACACTTTTGTTTTTCGTTCTCCTAGAATCTCTATATTGAAGGTTATTTGGCTGAAACTTGCCAGCCTGTCACAGAATTATCCAATTCTGTTGCCTATCCCGAACATTATGGACCACCCACTTTAAGAACATTTGATTGTAAAGCCAATCGTAACAACGATGGCAAAGGTTGTCTTTTCATATTTGATACCACAGACGATAGTGTCTTGGCTGTGCAACAATCGAAATTCCGTTGGACTAGATCTGAAGCCTTGGCTAACGTTATAGCTAGTGAATTTATCGATTTACCTTTGGCCGATAGTGAGGGTGAATTAGAAAATGAAATGAAGGGCAAAACTGGTGAGTACTTTTAAATTATAGGGGCTCTTTATACTTTATTAATATAAAACGAAGTGTGATGGGTTCAAATTCGATGTATTTTGTGTGTACTATACGGTTTTCACTAAATTATTAATTAACTACATATCTTTGGCTTATTTAAATTTTACTTTTTTTGATAAAATGTATGCGTTCAAATGACAATAATGTGTTCTGTTCCGTTTAAAACAAATAATAAAGGTGTCGATCCTAGTCTGGAGAGTAAGTAAAGAGTTTTAATTTTTTGTCGAATGTTAAGCTTGATTTCTTTTAGTTTTTTTTTTGCTCGATGTATTTTTATTTTATTTCTTTTTTTTAAATTTTTTTAGTAAAAATTACTTTTTAACGAAAAAAAAGCTTTATAAAGGGAAAAAAGCGTTTTCGTGAAAAGAAAGCTTTTTAGCATTTTGTGAACAAGTTTTTTATTATATAAAAAAGCTTTTTTACAATGATATAAAAGCATTTTAAATGGAAAAAGCTTTTATTTATACCATTTTTACTGAAAATGCTTTTTTAGAGAGATAGCTTTTTGGTGAAAAAAACTTTATTGCGGAATAAGCTATTTAGTAAAAAACTTTTCTCAAAAAGCAATTTGAGTGAAAAGAAACTCTTATTATGTTAAAAAGTACTTTAATGGAAAAAGCTTTAAATAAAAGCATTAAACAAAAATATGTATTATATTTAATAAATTATTGTTAGATTATTACCCTTCCAAACCATTCCATAGAGCAAGCTTTCCACAGCAAGCTTTCCATAACAAGCTTTTTTAATTTCTTTTAGCATTAAAATAAAACTTTCTTTCGTTCATTATATTTTGTTTCTTTCGTTTTTTGTCTTTGTATATTTGTTGTTGTTGTGAATAAATTTTGGTTTTTGTATTTATTTTTTATTTTACTACATAATACACTAAATAATTTTGCAATTAAATCTCTCCTAACAAACATAACAGCCGACATAATAAGCGCTTTCATGCACCGTTTAACCTCTCAAATGTTACACTTCAAGAGTGTCTTTCTACATGTTATGGGTTTGGGTCCTAAACCCTCTGATACTCAAAAAGCCGGTTTGGTACGCGATTCCTTTGGCCTACACAAAATGTTGGTGATTTTAACTAAAAGCGGCAAAGTCTTTGGTATTGATAACATTAGCGGTAGACATCATTGGCAATTGTATTTGAATAATGTTGAAGAATTTGCCAATGGCGAACAGATGCGTTTACTCATCCAAAGAACTAGTAAACATTTTCCATTACAAGCTTTATGCACCATTGTGGCCAGAGATAAGATGACGGGTAATGGTGTTCTATACCGTTTTAATCCCATTACTGGTGCCCCAGCTGAAGGTGGTCTTTTGAAATTGGATCATAAAATTAAACAACTTTCTTTGTTGGCCGAAACAGAAACAGATTTTGTTAAGGGTATTTTAATAATGGATGCTAATAATAAGGTTAATGTTTATCCAGAACATGCTAAATCCAAGGTAAGCTTGCAGTAAAGACACATTTCGTGGATAATAAATTAAATTTATTTAATGTTTTTATAGGCTGATGGTTTATATTTGTATACTGCTGACAAATCGAATTCCCAATTAAACGGTTTCTATGTTAAATTTGCTAATAATGTAAGTATTTTTTGGAAATTATTTTGTGTATAAATTATTTCATATATTCTTTTTTAATTTAGCATTTATCTACCCTGCCTTTGTGGAATGTTGACTTAGCCGGTCATTCTGGTGATCATAAAATCATTACTGTGGCATCTAAAAATCCCATCGAACGTGTACATTCCCAAGGTCGCGTTATGCCCGATCGTTCTGTTTTATATAAATATATTAATCCCAATTTGGTGGCCGTTTTCACTCAGGCTACTGATAGTATACATAAACGTAAGTTTTTTAAGGAAATTTTCATTAAAGGGAACTAACTCTTTACTCATATGATTGCTGTTATCTCTTATTTTCTAGATTTGCTTAATGTTTACTTAATCGATGTTGTCTCCGGTTCTGTTGTTTTCTCTATGATGCATCGTAAAATTCGTCCTCCTCTACATGTGGTTCATTCTGAAAATTGGTTGGCTTATGCTCACTATAATGACAAAGTTAGACGCACTGAAATAAGTAAGTAAATTGTCTTAGAAGAGCTTTCTTGCCTCTTTTTATTTAAAAAATATTTCAATACAAAAATCTCTTAATATAAAATGGTTAACAAGAAATTAAGTATATTTTAGAAAGATTTTTTTAGTGTAAATGTTAGGGATATTGTCTAAAGAACATTTCTTTATTATAGTGAAATGTTTTAAAGAAAATTTCTCTCAGTCTAATGCAATTCTAGTTCAGTTCTATTTAATTTCTAGTTCAGTTCTAGTTCAGTGTTAGTTCAGTTTTAGTTCAGTTCTAGTTCAGTGTTAGTTCAGTTCTAGTTCAGTTCTAGTTCAGTTCTAGTTCAGTTCTGGTTCAGTTCTAGTTCAGTTCTAGTTCAGTTCTAGTTCAGTTCTAGTTCAGTTCTAGTTCAGTTCTAGTTCAGTTCTAGTTCAGTTCTAGTTCAGTTCTAGTTCAGTTCTAGTTCAGTTTTAGTTCAGTTCTAGTTCAGTTCTAGTTCAGTTCTAGTTCAGTTCTAGTTCAGTTCTAGTTCAGTTCTAGTTCAGTTCTAGTTCAGTTCTAGTTTAGTTCTAGTTCAGTTCTAGTTCAGTTCTAGTTCAGTTCTAGTTCAGTTCTAGTTCAGTTTTAGTTCAGTTTTAGTTCAGTTCTAGTTCAGTTCTAGTTCAGTTCTAGTTCAGTTCTAGTTCAGTGTTAGTTCAGTTCAGTTCTAGTTCAGTTCTAGTTCAGTTCTGGTTCAGTTCTAGTTCACTTCTAGTTCAGTTCTAGTTCAGTTCTAGTTCAGTTCTAGTTCAGTTCTAGTTCAGTTCTAATTCAGTTCTAGTTCAGTTCTAGTTCAGTTCTAGTTCAGTTCTAGTTCAGTTCTAGTTCAGTTCTAGTTCAGTTCTAGTTCAGTTCTAGTTCAGTTTTAGTTCAGTTTTAGTTCAGTTCTAGTTCAGTTCTAGTTCAGTTCTAGTTCAGTTCAAGTTCAAGTTCAGTTCTAGTTCAGTTCTAGTTCAGTTCTAGGTCAGTTTCTATAGAAAAATTTTCTCTATTTTTTTATAGAAAATTTTTCTCTATTTTAGAGACATTTTATATAGAAAATGTCTCTCTATTTTCTTTATAGAATTGTTCGTTGAACTTTTTCAAATAAACAAATATTTCATTGTTTTTATTACAGCAACTATTGAACTATATGAAGGTAAAACTCAAGCTAATAGCACCGTTTGGAGTTCTCTTAACGCACCACCTATGCCCCTAGTAGAACGTCAATCCTATATTATACCCACAAGTGTGGCAGCTATGCGTGAAACTATTACCGAAAGAGGCATTACCAGTAAAGATGTTTTGAGTAAGTGCTCCATCAAATAAGTTTTCATTTTCAATTTAAACTTTTAGTTTAACAACAAAATCTAAAAAATTTCAGTTGGTACTACCAGTGGTTCCATCGTAGAGTTGCCTTGGGCTTTACTAGATCCACGAAGACCCATTTCATCTTCATCGAATGGTCGTGAAGAGGGAGCTATGCCCTACATTCCAGAATTACCGCTGCCCACAGAGAATATGATTAATTATAATCAAACTATAGCTAGATTACGTTATATCTATACAGCTCCTAGTGGTTTGGAGAGTTCCTGCTTAGTGGTGGCGGCAGGTTTAGGTAAATTGTTTTAATGTGTTATTGTATTTTTACAAAAAGTTTTAAATAATTTATTTTCATTTACAGATTTATTTGTTACACGCATTGCACCTTCAAAAACGTTTGATTTGCTTAAGGAAGATTTTGATTATATCTTAATTTCCATTGTTTTGGTAGTTTTAACTTCTGGTTCTTTGGTGGCCAAACATTTAGCATCGCGCAAATCCATTAAACAAGCATGGAAATAGTTTATTAATATTTTAAATTTAAATAAATGTAATTGAAAAAAAAAAGAAAACAAACAAAGTAACAAACAACTTTGTAGCAGCATTAAAATATTAAATTAATTCAGATTTTATATATATATATTGAAAGTTATATAGGAAAATTATAATTATTTTTGTTTTCTTTTTAATTTCTATTTCATGTTTGTTTTATCTTCTTTTTTCTTTACATACAATTGTTAATTGTGCGTTTTAAATTAATTGTTTTTTGTCACACAGAAAAAAACTTTAATTTTTGTAAAGTTTTTCTTTATTTTTGTTTAAATTAAATTCTTGATTAATATTTTTTTCAAATGCATTTCCGTTTAGCAGTTTTTTAGTTTCTTAAATAAAGTTTGAATTATTTCTTTTTCAAACAAAAGAAGGTCAAAACACAGCAGTCATTAATAATATTTAATAAAGTTTGTATAGAGTTAATTTAAATAATTATATAAAAAAGTGAAAAATATATAAAAAAATAAAACATAAAGGGGAATGTGTAAAACCAAAGTAAAATTGGGTTGTCAATAAGTGTTTTTATAAAGAAAAATAAAGGTGGAATTAGTTAAAACGTTTAAGATCTTGTTTCTTAACCTCTGGTTATAGTTGAAACCTGTGCTTATCATTTAATAGGTAGAGATTCTGAAGGTTGATAAAATTTGTGTTCCTTTGGATCGTTGACTGCACAATAATCTATTTTCCTCGAATTTGAAATTTTACTTTCCAAAAATGTTTCTTTTCCAAATTTCTAAACACACAAAAGTTGTTTAAAGAAAAAGCTTTTTTACATGAAAACTCGTACACTGATAAAGCTCTTACAAAAATCATATTTTAAAGAAAAGTTTAAAACACAAAGACAAATACAATTAATTAATAAAATCGTTTTATTTAATTAATTTTAAATTAAAACTATAAAAATGTCGAACAAATAAAATGCAATGAGATTCAAAAAATCATAAATAGGTGTAGAAAGTTACTAATCATATAAAGAAAAAAATCGACTAATTAAACAAGTAGGTATATACCAGACTAGAGATTACCGACATATTTGTTGTGCTTCATAATCAATGGGAAAAGAAGGAAGACTACTAAATCAAGTATCACACAACATTATTTATAAACAGAAGTATACAATTGTTACTTAATTTAGTTTTCTTATTGTTATTATTATTAAAAGTCTGTTATAATCTCTCCTTCCTCATGACGCCTAATGGGATCACCTTTGAGTAGAGCAGAAATCATGCTAAAACAAGAATAAATGTTAAATTTACAAAAAATATTACAACAAAAAACTAAATTACTTACAAATACAAGGCTATGAAGAACATAATGAAATAATAGGCCAAATAAATCATGGTATTCCTAAGATGAATCTTTAGCAAACCCCTGCTATGTATATCGACCGGGTCATAGACACCCAGACTATCCCGGGGTTGTTTATATAACTCATAACCCAACCAGCTGACCATGGGCAAATTAAAGAACAACATTAGCCAATGGCCACCCAATAGCAGTAAAATGCATAATATTAAATGTGAACCAAATTTGGGTATGACCCAAAAATTTAAACGGCTGCAGCATTCTTGAGCATTTAAATAATCACACTCTAAATCGGCCAAAGTAAGCACCTAAATAAATAAATTTCGATTTGTTAAAATATTGGCAAAAATCTATTTTGTCTTTTATCTGGTTAAACTTACATAGTAAATCAATAAAAATAATATGGCTCCATAAACAATTAGTGTTAAAGCGAATGTTACTGTTTCCGGTAACATTTTTTAAACTGTAAACTTAATTATTTAATTTAGTTAGTTTTTACTACTCTCTTCTCGGTGCTGTTTTTGCCAATTTGTTTATGTACAGTTTATTAGTTTCCTGTTAATTAAAGTCAGAGATCTGTGTCGACAAAACATAATATTGGCGGTAACTGCCACTAAAAATTTTTGTGACGGCGTTAAAATTAGCTGTAAGCCGGCTATGTATAATAAATATATTTTTTATATTTATATAGCAAATTAAAATTTGTGTTTAACCATACAAAATTCACTATCAACGAAAAAAAAAAAGAAAGACTATTTTTGATTCTCTTCTATTTCGTACTTTTAAGATGAATATTTCTTAACTTTTGTTTACAAAGTACAAGTTTGACGTATTGATTGAGTATATTCATATATAAACACATACATTTAAGTCAAACTATTAGTTGCCGTTTGACACAAATTATTGTAATTTATAGAGCTTTAAATATCGCTAGTTTTAAAAAAATCACCAAATTAACATTATTCCCAGCTGATTGTCATTCGGTCTCTTTTTTTTTTGGGGAAAACAGCTGCAGACATAAAGTATCCAATCGCAAAAATGGCTCTGCGTGTTTTTGGTTTAAATTTTTTAAAAAACAATAAAAATTTAACACAAAACCTACAGCGTTTCAATAATGCCGCCTTAACCAATACAGTAAGTCTTAAATAACACATAAATTCCATAAGTTTCATAGACAATTTTCAAATGGAAGACTTGCATAACCTCTCTTCTTTAATTGTGTGTTTTGTTCAGGTGCTCCAGCAACAAAATGCCAATTACAGTACTGAGGTAACGGTTCAAGCTGCCCCTTTAGTGGTCAAAAAACAAAAAGTAAGTAAAGCTATGAAAGCTTATTTGGAACGTGCCCAGGAACATGATGAATTCATGAAAACTCAACAATTGGAATTTCAAATTGGTAAACGCCATTTGGCCAATATGATGGGTGCAGATCCAGAGACTTTTACACAAGAGGATATTGATGTAAGTTTTCTCTATTAAATTTATAAATAGTTGACAATAAATTGTGATTTTGCTTTTTTCATAGAATGCCATTGAGTATTTGTTCCCCTCGGGCATTTACGATAAAAAAGCCCGCCCCATTATGAAAAGTCCCGAAGAAGTATTTCCAGCACGTAAAGCTGCTGAATTCGATGAGACCGGTAGACCATTCCATAGTATGTTTTACACTGGCAATCCAAATTTCTTTAGATTATTATATGTAAGTGTTCTACTTAGTATGCGATTTTATTTTGGAAAACGAATCTAATGTTTTATTTATTGAAGGATATTGTTGAAGAACTCAATAAATTGTATGATTTGGAAGAACGCATGATGCGTCGTGGACAAAAGCCTGATCCCAATCAGAAAGTGTAAGTAACAAACTAATTACATAGTTTTTTAAAAGAAAGTTGGGAAATTATAATATACATCTGTAGTGGCCATACAGAAAACGAAATTGAATTCCTAATTCTATTTAATTTTTTTGTTTTACAAATATTTAATCTCGTTTTTCGCTTTACATCCACAGCGATTTAACTGGTTTCAATTGGGTCACCAAAGAACAAATGGAATTAGATTTGGTTGAAAAAATCTCAGATATTGAATTCAATAGTTTCATTACCGCCATGGAACGTCTTGTATCGCATCCTTATTCGTACAAATGTAAAGAATTTATTGATAAATACACAAAACCTTTAATGGACAAATCGAGTCAATTGGAAATACCAAAACCACAAATCGATGAACAGGGTCGTCAATATATTACCACCTATGGTAAGTATTGAGAAAGCATTAAGGTACATATTTAGAATAATGTTAAAATTATTTTTTATGATTTTCAGAATGTCTACGTAAAACAGCACGTGCTGATGTAACTGTTCGCGTGCCTGGTACTGGAAAAATTTCTATAAATGGCAAAGATATTACATATTTTGATGATATACAACCACGTGAACAGGTAAGTCGAAGTGCAAGTTCTTATTTAATAATCATTCGAAACGGAAATTAAAAAACTACTGATCGGTAAAATATTAAAAATAACGTTTAAATGCAATTTATGCAAAATATTGAAAACCCAAAATTTTTTACAAAAGTCAAAGAAATTATTTTTGCCAGAAAATATACCAGTAGTTCTGATTAAAATACGACTGATATCCAATTAACCTTATAGACTTAGTGATGCCTTAAACTTTCTCCGAATTATCCCTACAATTGATCCATATTTTGTCAGTTTACTTCCAATGTTTAAACTGGATATATGATAATGTTTCCATACGAAAACATGCCCATCATATAATGAAAAATTTGTATGAGCTATCTGGGATATGCCTTAAAAATATCCTAAACTTTGTGAATCAAACGAGCTGTTTTAAATCTGGAAGTAGAGAGTAATACTTAAATGAACTCCTATGATTGATTCTTACCTAAGCCTAAAACATGTGAATACTTAAGTGCGATGAATCCAATAACCCATGTTGACTCCCCCATGGCAGACGGTTTGTAGGGCGAGTGCGACACTAAGAACTACCCTTCCAACTGAATCGCTTCTTCTATTATTCTGGCAGTCTAATTCGTAGAGTAGTTGGTTTGAATCCATAGGATTCCAGCACTTAAATGACCAAAATTCGTTTTGAATTCAGCAGCTTGAAGATCTGTTTGCTTTTCCAACCCCCAAATCAAAGCCGCCGTTAAACCTGTTTCCCCCTGTTTTCGTCAAGCTACCATTCGATGTCGAAAAGGCCATTGGAAAAAACATTGTCGAGTGACGAAAAAAAAGTGTCCTAAGTTATGTCTTCTCCCTTGTAAAAGCTCTCTGCAGAAGTGCTGGCATAAATAACTACGCAGAACCCCATTTTCCATGATTCAAGCACACAAATCGGACGAAACTTTCTATGTGGTATTTTAGCTCCTATAATGTTGACGGTTTGATGGCTTAGACCAGCGATTTAATATAAGAACAAAGAAGAAGTCTAAAGGGTTTTAAATCGGATGATCGAGTATGTGATGTATGCTTCATGGCATGTTGTTTCATTCTGTTCGAACCACATGTTATTTAAGTTCCGAAACATACTTCGATATTATGAACCTGTTTCTGTAAATGTGCACACTGGGCCTAAGTAACATGAAATGGTTATTTGAGGTTGTAATCAAACCAATAATGTTGTATGTAGTAATCGTCTTCAAACAGATAACCTCTTGAAAAGGTTCTGAATCCAATCAAATATCACCGAGGCAATAATATTGCTGAATTATTGATTAGAGCTGAAACCATGGTGGCAGAAACAGAAATTGACTAATTCTGTGGTATTTTTCTCTCAGCCATTAAAAAACATATTTCTGAAATATGCTTTATTAATGCTTAGAACCGATGGTATCCATGCTCGATCACTAGATCATTGTTGGCTTGTATTGATGGATACAAAACAGTTTAACTTCTAGGTTTCACCAAATTCTAGATTACTGCAACTTTGGATCATTCATACAATAACTTCTGCAAAAGTTGTCAGTTGATCTTGATGATGAAGAAAAACAAAAAATAACTCATCTTTGCAATTGTCTAGCTCTAAAAGCTATACCTTATTAGACAATTGCTAACAATGACTACTGCTCTCCTACCCTTCTTTATTAAGTAGATAGATCGATTGATGTCTACACGGACGGATCGAAGTCAGCAAGGTGTGTGGGAGGCGGCTTCCACATTAATAAAAGGGTGATCTTTAAGCTGCACTAACAATGCAGCTGAAATCTCAGCCATAAAAAGAGCGGCAAACTGGATGAAGTACTATAGATTATTCAATGTCAGTAAGCATGCAATAAAATTCGTAACTAGAATCTATAGGACTTCCAGACTGGTTCCCGAATGTCGGGGGTCTCTTAACGAGATGGCGAACCATTAGAACTTCTCTGGGTACCGGGACATGCGAATGTTCCAGGGAATAATGTTGCGAATGCAGTAGCGAAGGCTGGTACTCGCCTACATATCAACGATGCTGACACAATTGTTGATGTTCCACTTTCCTGCTGTAAATCTATAATTCAGCAGGATCTTCGTATGATGATATGATGGTTGAAGGTCTCACAGTTTGTTGGGGCTTCCGTAGATGTTGTTATGATGAGGATGAGAAGGAGATTATTGAACATTTCCTTTGAGATTGTCTCTCCCTCTCGGCTATTAGAACTGCAACCTTAGGGCCTACCTAAGGTTGTTAGGGCCTACTTAAGGTTGTTCCACGATACAGTGGACCTATCCAGGTTGGATATGAATAGGATAATATCTTTTGTTTGTGCATCAGGTCGGTTTGATTCCGCACTGAAGGTAGACACGTAATGTCCCATGGGTGGGTCGAAGCGTGATCCGTTTCAGGGTATCATAACGGGACCAGTGAGCCGACTCTCTTGTCGATTGACTCAATAATCTAGACACTGAAGACGAGGTAAATTTCTGATCTATCCAATGCTTAATTAGTACGGTTCACTTGTATTTTTGAATTGTTTAATTAAATTGTTTATTATCTCATTAGTATAGGATATATCTGTTTAACAACTGCATTACAATGGGCGTTGGGAACGACATGCCCAGCTTATGACCGGGTTCTTCATGAGATCTACCACATATGTAACTGATCAGCCAACCCTTCTTCACTTTTTGAAAATTGGGGAGCATCCCATTGAAATTGCACAATTTTTAGATCCCCGGATTAGATTCGGATTTATTACTCTTTAACTAATTGTTATGCTATTTTTAGGAAATGATTTCAGTTTTAAGTAAAATATTAAGAAACTAAGCATCTATCTATCTCTGTCAATCTGAACCCTAGTGAAGCTTTTTCAAAACGGCCTGAGTACCACAGAACTTAAAAAAAGTCCTTTGTGTTACTTTTAAAATGTTTTTTTTTTTTTTAATCGTCATTACAAGGAACTTTGACAAACTAAACTATCTTTTAGGGAGATCTCTTGTTACGGTAAATGGACAACTTGTAAGCATTCTGCGAGACAAACTTGTTTCGTTAAATGGAAAACTGTTCAAAAATTATTTTTGTAAAATTGTTTATAAAATTTTCCCTGTATTTTTAGAATATTGTAATTGTTCCATAACTTTTCAAAGTTTTCTTTTAAAATGTATGATAGATTTTCGAAAACCTTATTAAATAAGTCCATTCTTAACTTTCTCTTATATTATGATGACTAAAAAGTTTCCATTATAACATTATAAACTTGATTTCTACTTATATACATATGTATGTATTTGTTTTCACCAATTTTTTGATTGACTTCTTTTCGTACTTGTATCTATCTCTTGTGACTACTCACCAGTACTTTTCAAAAGTCAACAAATAAAACAAATATTTATAGCTTTATGTACATAACGATAAAATATAAATTGTTTATTTTAATTATACACATTAAAAAACAAAAGAAAACAAAGAATAGATTTTTTGTTCAACTTAATCAAAATCTTAACTGCTAGCAAAAAAAAAAAAAAAAAAAACAATACACATTAAAAAATGTTTAGCAAACTCTGTCGGCAAAAACACACACAGCCTTAAAAAATAATATTTATAGAAAAATAATAGAAATTATAGTTAATCATAAAAATAATAATTTAAATAATTGATTTAAAGAAAAATATATATAGATTTTTATTATAAATTAATTATAATAAATAAATTTATCATCAAATTTTTATGATTCAGTGCTATAATTTTGTATATTAAATACTGCAAATATTATTTGGGAAAATATGCTAAAAATGTGTACTTTCTAATGTAATTTCTAAAAAAAAGTTAAAGGTTTTTGTAAAATTTTTAGTGTGTTATAGAGTTTTTTCTCTAAATGTTAGTTCTAATGCTATAAAAATTATTTTCTTTAATTTCATGCTTTAATTTTGGAAATACACTGCATTATCGATACTTTAAAAGTAATATTTTCAAAAGGGAAAAGTTCATTTTCTTTAAATTTTTATTAAGAAACTGAAATGTCTTCTTAAAAATTGGCATAAAAATTACTTCCGACGTAAAAAAACTATGTTGTTGTAAAAGCTAAAATTTTATCTAATCAAGGGGGTCTAAAAATTGTGCGTCCCTAAATCCATTGTCATAGCTGTTGAATATGTGCTCAATCGCGATATCAGTTGGGCCAGATCTTTTCTGGTTGTTCGCGGCAGATTTTCTTCAATGTCTGCTATAGGCTGTAGTTGATCATCAAGTACCTACGACAGTTATGCGGTGTCATGTGAGCGCGGTATTGAAGGAGTCTCTATGAATGTCGATCAAAGCAACCGTATAAGAGGATCGATCTTAGGCACACAATAACGTATGTTTTCTTCGTATACTCGATGGTCCCTTCTGACATGCCTCAGGGTGTCATTCAACTGTGAGATGTTAAGTTTTTTTGTTAACATGAAGTGTTCCTTGACTGGGATAGACTTTGGATCCTCGTGTAGTTGATGTTCTTGGGTAATTTGCAAGCAGCCCAAAACAGTCCTTAGAGAAACATTTTGTATGCTTTGAATGTTTCTACACTAGGTATCACTACGTGAAGGAGACCACACTGGATCAGCATAATTAACCACTGACCGGCCAATCGTCAGTGCCAACAAGGTTCATTTATGCATTGCCCAAGTGATGTCAGCCAGCGCTTTGAGCATCATTTTTCCTCTTGCTAATTAGTGCCTGGAATAAGTATGGTGAAGGTTCGAAACTATACATCAAGCCTGTGATAAAAATCATTGCTTCTGAAGTTCTTTTTCAGTACTTCTATGTATTAGAGTTAAACCAACCGGTTCGATTCACGAAATTTAGCATATTCTTTAGATTTATCCCTGATATATCCTCCATACAAGAGAGAACAGCAGATTCAAAATAGATCTCTTTGTTCTCATTAAATGTCGGACAGTAACAGACGAGGGGAGTTATAGTCTTCTTCTCGTTGTGAAAACTTCTGCAGTAGTCATTGTACTGGAGGCCCATTCTTCTGGCATGATTGCCAATAACACAATGTCCCGTTATTATCGATAGCTGTGTTCTTACTTGCAGATCCAAAATGAGCTCTGTGTTCCCATTAAATGTCGGACAGAGGAGAGGAGTTAAAGTCTCCTCCTCCTCCTCATTGTGAAAACTTCTGCAGTAGTTATTGTACTGGAAGTCCATTCTTCTGACATGATTGACAATACTACAATGACCCGTTATTACCGATAGCAGCGTTCTTATTTGCTGTCTGCGAAAGCTTAACAATAAGCTAGACTTAGGGGCATCATCAGACAGGTGGTTTCACTAGACCATCTGATCTGAGCCATTGCATATAGTTGGAACAAGTGCCTTACAGTTAGGGAAATATTAGTGAATGCGTCGATTTCATCCTCCCTTCCCAGCGCACCGAGTATGACTGTTCGTTTCGGAACGAAGAAACAATTGTTAACGATGTACAGTAAACATTTGAAAGCTGTAAAAATACATTTCAGACAAATTCTTTTAATTGCTAAAAGATCCGATTGGAATCTAAACGAAACTGCAAAACCTTTTCTGTTATGAAGATTATTCTTATATAACCTAAGGGGAACTTTTTCCACTTTGTATTCAAATTCATTATCAAGTATTTCCCTCATCAACCGGTAAATGAAAATCTGAGTATTCCTTTTCGCTTATATTGGGTTTAGATACATTTAAAAATCTCTTAAACACTGGGTTTTAACTCAAAAAGGTTGCTTCAAGAGGATGGTGTTAGAGCCATTTGACTTGAGGGAATTCCTATTCCACGAAATTTTGGTAGTTAAAACGAAATACCTTAATCTTTAAAAACATCCAAAGATCTGTTACGTTTATTTCGGTGCTATAAGAAAGGGTTTTAAAAGTAATTAATAGAATTTGAAACTGATTTATTTCTTTCGAATCCTATAAATAGATGATAAAAATCAATTGACTCAGTTGGGTTAGTTCTAGTCTGTCAGTCCGGGGTTCATGTGTACGATTCCCATCAGAGACTCTGATAAAGTAGCTCTCCAAAGGTCCGCTAATGGTCCATGTGAATGATGTAACATACATTTTCCTTTCAAAATGAAGTTATAGAAAATAACTTTAACTAAATTCTAGTTTCATTAAACAATTAAAATATATTTAAATAAATATTAAAACAAAATTTCAGAAAATAATTTTAATTAAAAAATAAATAAAATAATTTTTATAAAATTATACAAACTTAAAAACTTCTATATAAATTTAACATAAAAATAAAATTCTTATAAATTTCTACTAAAAAATGTTTGTGGAAATATTTTAAGATTACATTTTTTTTGGAAAGTAGTTACTCGTAATGTGTATATAATTTCAAAATTTTCTCAGTTTTTTATACAAACTATTAATGTTTTATAAAATTTTTTTAAAAAGGACACTTTTTTACTTTTGCTTAAGGAAGTCACTTAAAATCTAAAGACTTAATTAAAAAAATTCTTTGTTCGTTTTTTATTTTTCTTAAAAACTATTTTCTTAAATTATTTTTCTGTTGATTCGATATGACAATCAATAATTTATCTATAACTTTGCTAGCCTGTTGTTGTTGGGTTATTAAAGCCTGTTTCAGCTCTTGAATTTCTTGTGTTAAATACTCAATACGTTCACTATTATCATCGATTTTAGTATTGATATTTGACAAAACGGTGGCTTCGAAATCCTCTGTCGCATAGGGTGTCGTAGGTGTTTGATTGCTTTCGCTATTGTATTTGTTTTTATATGAAAGATAAGTAGCATCAGATGATTTGGCCGATATGGTGTGACCAAAATGTTTGCGCATTTTACCCACTTCATAGGCTTTCATTAGTATGTCTCGCGGCAAACGTTTTTCGCTGGGATTTAAAGGTTTTACACACAATACTACGCGATAGGCTTGGGGCGATACTAAAGCTGTGTAGTGCAGCAAATTGCGCAGCCAGGTGGGTAAATAACCATTAAATAAAGCCGATTCTATATAAGAAATCAATTTGGTTTGCCTAACCAGTTTAGAAAGGCCAGCGGTCTTTTTAAGGCCTTGTATATCATGGACCGCTATACCCACCAGCAAATTCATCAATATAATTGTAACGAATAGCAAGAACAGCACAAATGTTATTTGAGCACTAACTTCCAAAAGAAATGGTGGATCCTTGCCATCGGGATCATTGATGAGTAGTGATAAATCCTGCTCTCCTATCATCATTACCAGTACGGATATAAAACCCATAAATGGATTAGCAAATGATGAGGAGGAGGGAAATATCACACAAAACGATATAGTAAAACCAATCAGCATACAAGAATAGGCCATAAATAGTTTGGCAAATTCTCCTTGCACCCTAGTGTACATTGCCACATAAACATCGAATACCGGCAATTGACCAATCATTAACATGAGATTGGTCCAGCCCAACAGCACGGCAAAGGCTCCTATGTGATTTTGAAAGGTATATGTTTGTTTGGTATAAATATACGAAATAACAAATACACTCGTGATGACAAACCATTCCATTATATTCTCCACCTGCGTGACATAATGTTTGAATGACGAATAACCCGTTATGCCATACAATTTTCGAAAGATTTCCACTACCGTAATGGCCACCAGAACCCACCATTGCATTTCCATGACAAAGGGATTGTTGCGTAACATGTCACCCAAAATAGATTGTTTCTGACACAGTTCCTGAGCTTGTATGGTGGTGTTGTCATCTTTACTGCCGTTATAGCAATTGTGGGCCAGGGCAGTGAGTACGTATAGGGTTAGGAAGAGTATGAAGAAGAAACAGAATATTAAACGTCCTATATAGTATTTTCTTATCTTGCCCCACTTAATGTACAGGAATGAAGAACATAAAGGATGCTCTAAGATTTCCTTTTGTCCTTCATCCACAAAAGTATTCAAATAGCTAATTTCTCTAGGATGACAATGCTGCAAGAGTTGACGAAAATCCAGCTCCAATTCCACTTCACGATTCACGGGATCTTGAGAATGATGTAAAGTAATAGCGGCATCTAATTTTTGTCTTATCATAGCTACAGAAGCGGGTGTTTTGCGTGTAATAACATTTAAAGCAGAAGTGCCTTTTTTCGACTTTGTCGTAACATCAGCTCCATGGTAAATTAACATTTCCACACACTGGGCCAGACCATCCAAAGCGGCCAAATGTAGGGCTGTAAAACCATAAATATCCTTATGATTAACATTGGCTCCCCATTGTATTAGTAGTTCTAAGATATCAAAAGCATTTTCAGATTTTCCCACCGCCGCGTGTAAGGGAGTTCTATGATCAAAGTCTTCAGCATTGGCATCGGCATTACCATTTCTCAGCAGAGATTCTACACACTCTAGACTAGAAGTGCGTGCTGCTAAATGTAGTGCGGTAAAGCCTCTATGATTCTTTAGTTTAGCATCGGCTCCTTTGGCCAATAACAAATCTACACATTCTACATTTCCCTCATCGGCTGCTAAATGTAAAGCTGTAGATTCTTTTTCACGTATGCATATTCTAACATTAGGATCTGCTCCATTGGCCTTGAGTAAAATCTCCAGACACTGAGCATTACCCAAATCAGCTGCCAAGTGTATAGCATTAGTGCCATTTGGCTTAAGGGAGTTTACATCTGCTCCCTCGTCTATAAACAACTGCAAACACTCCAGAGCATTAGCTCTCACCGCACAATGCAATAGACTTTCTTCACAATTGGGCTTATTTGTATCTATTGTCAATTGGGCACCATTACTAATTAAATATTTCGCCGCCTCAGGCGAATTACCAAATGCTGCACAATGTAGGGGAGTATAACATTTCGGCTGGAAATTAACATTCATGCCCTTGCCCACCAGAAACGTGAGCGTTGACAGGCAACCACTAAACGCACCCAAATGCAAAGCGGTAATACCATTTTGATCACAAAAATTCAATTCAGCTCCTATATCCAATAGACTCTGCAAGAGATCCCATCTCTTAAGAAATGCTGACCATAGGAAACATAAATTCTTCTCTATTTGCGAGGCGGATTCAAAGTGTGTTTTTGTATTTTCACCAATCACATTGCCCTGTTCGATATCCTCAAAATAGCGTATGCGACCGGCGGCATTTTTCATTTGATCGATTAGACTTATGCGCAAAGTGTCGTTGCATATTTGTACACTTAATTCACTGGTTGGCTCTTCGAAACTATCATACATACTGGGTGCACTTTCAGCTGGTGGCGATGGACCACATTCCATATATTCAAATTCTCCGGGTGTTGGATATTGAGCTTCTATCATAGCATCCGTATTGTTACGCCATCTTACCATAAGATTAGGCGGTATTGATTTGAATCTGTTTTTTTGGAGGAAGAGACAAAACAGTTAAGGTTTTAGTAAAGCTTGACATAATTTTTATAGAAATATGTTTTTAAGCAATTAATTAAATAACAAGTGCGCTGAGGTGCAATATTAAGCTTTTATAAAATATTTAAAAGATTTAGCTTTATTTGTCGGTTTAAACAATTTTTGTTAAAAACTATTATTTTACGTAATATAGAGCGAATTGTGTTTAAAATCACGTTTTATTAAATCCATAAAGTTGTTTAAATGAAATTGTCTTGAGTATATATACTTTGCTCAGACTGGTAGTGGTGTTCTAATTTTAACACAACATGAATTTAGTTCTTTAGACCAGGATCCGCTCCTAGTTATCATATTGGAAGTATTCATCATCTTGCCGTGGACAATGCTAAATCTGAAAATTTCCAAACAATTCTGTTGACAAACTCCCAGAGACTATAGACTAGACTATAAATTAGACTATAGACTAATACTAATATAATAAGTTAAATGTGATCCTAAATTAGACTAGACTATAGACTAGACTAGACTAGACTATAGACTAGACTATAGACTAGACTATAGACTAGACTATAGACTAGACTATAGACTAGACTATAGACTAGACTATAGACTAGACTATAGACTAGACTATAGACTAGACTATAGACTAGACTATAGACTAGACTATAGACTAGACTATAGACTAGACTATAGACTAGACTATAGACTAGACTATAGACTAGACTATAGACTAGACTATAGACTAGACTATAGACTAGACTATAGACTAGACTATAGACTAGACTATAGACTAGACTATAGACTAGACTATAGACTAGACTATAGACTAGACTATAGACTAGACTATAGACTAGACTATAGACTAGACTATAGACTAGACTATAGACTAGACTATAGACTAGACTATAGACTAGACTATAGACTAGACTATAGACTAGACTATAGACTAGACTATAGACTAGACTAGACTAGACTATAGACTAGACTATAGACTAGACTATAGACTAGACTATAGACTAGACTATAGACTAGACTATAGACTAGACTATAGACTAGACTATAGACTAGACTATAGACTAGACTATAGACTAGACTATAGACTAGACTATAGACTAGACTATAGACTAGACTATAGACTAGACTATAGACTAGACTATAGACTAGACTATAGACTAGACTATAGACTAGACTATAGACTAGACTATAGACTAGACTATAGACTAGACTATAGACTAGACTATAGACTAGACTATAGACTAGACTATAGACTAGACTATAGACTAGACTATAGACTAGACTATAGACTAGACTAGACTAGACTATAGACTAGACTATAGACTAGACTATAGACTAGACTATAACTAGACTATAGACTAGACTATAGACTAGACTATAGACTAGACTAAAGACTAGACTATAGACTAGAGTATAGACTAGACTATAGACTAGACTATAGACTAGACTATAGACTAGACTATAGACTATACTATAGACTAGACTATAAACTAGACTATAGACTAGACTATAGACTAGACTATAGACTAGACTATAGACTAGACTATAGACTAGACTATAGACTAGACTATAGACTAGACTATAGACTAGAATATAGACTAGAATATAGACTAGACTATTGACTAGAATATAGACTAGAATATAGACTAGAATATAGACTAGAATATAGACTAGACTATAGACTAGAATATAGACTAGACTAGACTATAGACTAGAATATAGACTAGACTATAGACTATACTATAGACTAGACTATAGACTAGAATATAGACTAGACTATATGCTATACGATAGGCTAGTTTATAGATTATACTATAAACTAGACTAGACTACAGACTTGACAAGACTATAGACTGGTCTATAGACTAGACTATATACTAGACCTTTGACTAAACCTTGGACTATAAACTAGACTATAGACTAGACTATAGATTGGACTATAGACTACACTATAGGATATACTATAGATTAGACTACAGACTAGACACGACTATAGACTGGTCTATAGACCAGACTATAGACTAGACCTTAAACTAGACTATAGATTACACAATAGGCTATACTATAGACTATACTGTAGTTTATACAATAGAGTAGACTACAGGCTAGACTGTAGACTCGACTTATAAAAAGATTTATGAAAAGTTAAAAGGTTAGAAAAAGTATAGAAAATTTGAACGGGTTAGAACGGTTTTTTCAATATTAAAAAGCACTGAAAAAAAAAGTACCAAAGTACTGAATTTTCCATGTCTGGTCTATCAGATATTGAGCGAAATTTCAAGCCGGTTTGAAGTCGTCTAAACTAAACAATAGAAAAAGTGATGACAAATTTCATAAAAAATACACTTGTTGTGTGATTGGTGAAAGAACTTATCTACTGGGACACTTTCACAATTTCCGTTCAAGATTTAAGAAGTTCTTAAAAACACACTTTTAGAAATATCTTTAAACATTTGACCTTTGTCATAGTATCTAGTCAACTAATAGCATACATTTTCTTAAAACGTTAGTTAAATAATTGAGCTTAAAAGATTTTTGAATTTTATTCAAAAATATCTTCAATGAAACAACTTCTTCTAAATATGACCTTTCGAAATATTTCATAAATTTGACCTTTAGCTAAAAACGGCCAACTAGTTCCAAACATTTTGTTTAAGTTTAAGTTTATTGAACTCAAATTGAAAAATTATTTGTTTAAGTTATAAAACTCAGGGTCTGATCAGTCAGTCTAACAGTCTGGTTACAAAACAAACCAAAATCTACATTTTATTATATTTTCTTGAATTAATTATTTTTATTTTTAAACAAATTAAATTATGTAAAATATTTATAAATATAAATTTTTAAGCAACACACCACCACCAGTTCCATAATAATAATAAATACATTTATTTGTTACAATTAAACTTTTTCTCATTCTTATTGATTGAATAATCGTACTTTTCAAATTCTATTTGAACTTCAAATTTTGTTTTTTTTTCTTCTGTTTTTGATATTTGAAACACAGTTTTTTCCACTTAATTAATTGCTAATTTAAGCAATTTTAGCCAAGATTTTTTTTGAATATTTAGTTAGTATGTTATAACAATACTTTTGTGTTGCAAATGTTGAGTTAATTCAACAAGAAATTTTTTTAATTAGAAACAAAAAAGAAAATTAACAGATGCAAGCTCTACTATGCCGCTACTACTTAAGTAAATGTTAAATTTTTATAACTTGAGAATTTCAATTTAATTTAATCTTTTCAATTGTTTTTTATTAAAATTATTATTTGGGAAATTAAGATTTTTTTTGTTTAGTAAAAAATGACACTATACACTGTTTCCAGCCAAATCCATGGATGCTGCCAATTTGATAAAGTATTTTCTAATTTCATTTCATATATTATTTATTCTTTCTATATTTTATTTATTCTTTCTTGTTGTCTGTAGTTTGTTTGATTTTTAAAAACACTTGGTTTCAAATTTCGTTTTAATTAACTGTTTTTTTCAAAATCTCACTTTTATTATTTTAAAACTCTCGTTAATCGTGCCATTTTTATAAAGACAACCGTATTCATTGTTAGTTCAAATTAAACTGAAATTTAAATTTTAAAATTAAAACTAATAATAAAAAGAAATAAAAAAAATAACTGAAAATGATCAACGATCGATGTTTCGTTGATTTTTAGCAAGCAATAACCAAACAGATACAGCGCCACAGCTGTTGCTGTGGTAGTGTTAGTAATGGTGGTTTATGTGTTGGTGATAGATTCCAAAAGTTGTCTCTGAACAACTTCAGCAGCTTTTACTAACTTGGTTTGAAACATCAGTCATTTAATGTTTAGTTTTTGCTTGGCGTGTAATTTTTTATGTTTTGCATCAGGCATGGAAAATATAGTACTTTAGTACTTTTTCCGGTACTTTTAGATTTTGTAAAATACCGCGGAACCCTCTAGACATTTTCGATAATTTTTCTAACTTATAAACTTTGTTAAATAGTCCACATAGTAGTCAATAGACTAATCTAAAGTGTAGACTATAGTCTAGTCTATATTCTACTCTATATTATAGTCTATAATCTAGTCTATAGTCTAATCTATAATCTAGTCTATAGTCTAATCTATAGTCTAGTCTATAGTCTAATCCATAGTCTAGTGAATATTGTAGTCTATAGTATAGTTTTTCTGTAGTCTATAGTATAGTTTTTCTGTAGTCTATGTCTAGTCTATAGTTTAGTCTATAGTCTAGTCTATAGTCAAGTCTATAGTCTAGTCTATAGTTTAGTCTATAGTCTAGTCTATAGTCTAGTCTATAGTCTAGTCTATAGTCTAGTCTATAGTCTAGTCTATAGTCTAGTCTATAGTCTAGTCTATAGTCTAGTCTATAGTCTAGTCTATAGTCTAGTCTAGTCTATAGTCTAGTCTAGTCTATAGTCTAGTCTAGTCTAGTCTATAGTCTAGTCTATAGTCTAGTCTATAGTCTAGTCTATAGTCTAGTCTATAGTCTAGTCTATAGTCTAGTCTATAGTCTAGTCTATAGTCTAGTCTATAGTCTAGTCTATAGTCTAGTCTATAGTCTAGTCTATAGTCTAGTCTATAGTCTAGTCTATAGTCTAGTCTATAGTCTAGTCTATAGTCTAGTCTATAGTCTAGTCTATAGTCTAGTCTATAGTCTAGTAGTCTAGTCTAGTCTATAGTCTAGTCTATAGTCTAGTCTATAGTCTAGTCTATAGTCTAGTCTATAGTCTAGTCTATAGTCTAGTCTATAGTCTAGTCTATAGTCTAGTCTATAGTCTAGTCTATAGTCTAGTCTAGTCTAGTCTAGTATAGTCTAGTCTATAGTCTAGTCTATAGTCTAGTCTATAGTCTAGTCTATAGTCTAGTCTATAGTCTAGTCTATAGTCTAGTCTATAGTCTAGTCTATAGTCTAGTCTATAGTCTAGTCTATAGTCTAGTCTATAGTCTAGTCTATAGTCTAGTCTATAGTCTAGTCTATAGTCTAGTCTATAGTCTAGTCTATAGTCTAGTCTATAGTCTAGTCTATAGTCTAGTCTATAGTCTAGTCTATAGTCTAGTCTATAGTCTAGTCTATAGTCTAGTCTATAGTCTAGTCTATAGTCTAGTCTATAGTCTAGTCTATAGTCTAGTCTATAGTCTAGTCTATAGTCTAGTCTATAGTCTAGTCTATAGTCTAGTCTATAGTCTAGTCTATAGTCTAGTCTATAGTCTAGTCTATAGTCTAGTCTATAGTCTAGTCTATAGTCTAGTCTATAGTCTAGTCTATAGTCTAGTCTATAGTCTAGTCTATAGTCTAGTCTATAGTCTAGTCTATAGTCTAGTCTATAGTCTAGTCTATAGTCTAGTCTATAGTCTAGTCTATAGTCTAGTCTATAGTCTAGTCTATAGTCTAGTCTATAGTCTAGTCTATAGTCTAGTCTATAGTCTAGTCTATAGTCTAGTCTATAGTCTAGTCTATAGTCTAGTCTATAGTCTAGTCTATAGTCTAGTCTATAGTCTAGTCTATAGTCTAGTCTATAGTCTAGTCTATAGTCTAGTCTATAGTCTAGTCTATAGTCTAGTCTATAGTCTAGTCTATAGTCTAGTCTATAGTCTAGTCTATAGTCTAGTCTATAGTCTAGTCTATAGTCTAGTCTATAGTCTAGTCTAGTCTAGTCTATAGTCTAGTCTATAGTCTAGTCTATAGTCTAGTCTATAGTCTAGTCTATAGTCTAGTCTATAGTCTAGTCTATAGTCTAGTCTATAGTCTAGTCTATAGTCTAGTCTATCTATCTAGTCTATAGTCTAGTCTATAGTCTAGTCTATAGTCTAGTCTATAGTCTAGTCTATAGTCTAGTCTATGAGTCTAGTCTATAGTCTAGTCTATAGTCTAGTATATAGTCTAGTCTATAGTCTAGTCTATAGTCTAGTCTATAGTCTAGTAGCTATAGTCTAGTAGTCTAGTTATAGTCTAGTATATAGTCTAGAGCTACTAGTCTATAGTCTAGTCTATAGTCTAGCTATAGTATAGTCTATAGTCTAGTCTATAGTCTAGTCTATAGTCTAGTCTATAGTCTAGTCTATAGTCTCGTATAGTCTAGTATGTCTAGTCTATAGTCTAGGCTATAGTCTAGTCTATAGTTCGTCATAGTCTAGTCTATAGTTAGTCTATAGTCTAGTCTATAGTCTAGTCTATAGTGTAGTCTATAGTCTAGTCTATAGTCTAGTCTATAGTCTAGTCTATAGTCTAGTCTATAGTCTAGTCTATAGTCTAGTCTATAGCTAGTCTATAGTCTAGTCTATAGTCTAGTCTAGTCTAGTCTATAGTCTGGTCTATAGTCTAGTCTATAGTCTAGTCTATAGTCTAGTCTATAATCTAGTCTATAGTCTAGTCTATAGTCTACTCTATAGTCTACTCTATAGTCTATAGTCTACTCTATGTAGTATATAATCCTGTCTAATCTATAATATAGTATATTGTCTTGGCTATAGTCTAGACTAGTCCACAGTCTAGTTAGTAATCTAGGCGATAGGCTATTCTATAATCTATTCTGTAGTCTCTGTATCTATTCCATCTGAAAGTTAGTTTAGTATTTTAAAACCTAAAAAGATACTCTTTTTGGAATAAGTTAGTACTATTGTAGTATTTCAATTTTCCATCCCTGATTTGTATGTTTTTTCAAATTTAGCTGTTTTTTAACCAAAATAGAATTCTGCGAACATCTTTTAGAAAATTGGAATTTAATCACAACATTTTGAATTGTTGTTTTTTATTTGATTTTGTTGTTAAGCGTAGTCTAAACAAATAAATTAACAACAAAAAATTTATTTAAACCTCTTCATGTCGTAGTTCGCATTTCATTTATATTTTCAATATTTATTATAAACAAATTTCTGTTTTTTTTTTTGTCAAATTAATTATTAACATACAATTAGAGGTTTGCGTTTTTGTTGCTGTTTTGTTTTCATATTGTAAATTATATTAATTTTGGACTTTATTTTTGATGATTTATTTGTATTATCATGTGTGACATATATTTATTTAAGTTTTTTTCTTATGGTCCAATGAATTAGCCATATACGAAAATGTAAATTTGTTTTTTCACACAAAAAGATCGGTTTTTAGTTAAATATTTGTTTAGAGTTTGATCTCTATGTCTGCCTTAAAAATAGTTTGTTATTAAGTGTTAGTTATATGATTTCATACATAAATAATTTCCCATATAAATTAGTTTAATGAAATTGGCAAAATTGGTTATAAAAACTAAATCAAATAAACAATATTTAAATTTTATTCGTTAACCACGAATATAAATTACTCTTCAATAGGATGACAAAAAGGTTAGACTTTCTTTATAATAGCTATAAAATATTTTAGTACTTTGATCTTTTAACCTAGTAAATTAATAATGTGTTTTTAATATCGTACTCGTACAATGGTAAAAATTAAGTCTTTCTTAATTTCAATATCATTTGAGTTTTTCCTTGATAAAGTTTTGAAATGTTCTTCAATAATTCAAATCACTTTGTAGAATAAATTGCATTCTTTAAAATGAATATTGTTGAAACCAGTTTGTTTAATTTATGTTAAAATAAATTATTAATTGTATAATACCAGTGACAAACGTCTCTTAAGAACTCATAACTGCAATCTTTAGAATTATGTAGTTTTTAGTTAATGGATGCAATATAAAGAATTTTCTTAAGTACAACTTTTTTAATTTATTAATTATTCGAAGATCTAAACTATACAACTTGTAAATGTTTTTATTAATTAGAAATCATTTAACATTTTATTAAACATTTTACTGCTATTTATAAAGCAGTAAAAAGTATGTATTTCTCTTCACCGATATGATCTTAGACGGGGTTTAATTAAAAGTCTTTATGATTTTCTGCAATAAAGTAAATTGATACACATTCTAATTAAGAGTGGATTTAAGTCCTCATTCTTATCAGACAGAGTTGTAATTGCTCAAATTAGTTTAGAGTAGTTATCGGCAAAGAGATCTTTTCATCACTCTCTACCACGACATTTTCGGTACTTTTTATAATTATCTATAGTCTAGTGTATAGTCTAGTCTATAGTCTAGTCTATAGTCTAGTCTATAGTCTAGTCTATAGTCTAGTCTATAGTCTAGTCTATAGTCTAGTCTATAGTCTAGTCTATAGTCTAGTCTATAGTCTAGTCTATAGTCTAGTCTATAGTCTAGTCTATAGTCTAGTCTATAGTCTAGTGTATAGTCTAGTCTATAGTCTAGTCTATAGTCTAGTCTATAGTCTAGTCTATAGTCTAGTCTATAGTCTAGTCTATAGTCTAGTCTATAGTCTAGTCTATAGTCTAGTCTATAGTCTAGTCTATAGTCTAGTCTATAGTCTAGTCTATAGTCTAGTCTATAGTCTAGTCTATAGTCTAGTCTATAGTCTAGTCTATAGTCTAGTCTATAGTCTAGTCTATAGTCTAGTCTATAGTCTAGTCTATAGTCTAGTCCTATAGTCTAGTCTATAGTCTAGTCTATAGTCTAGTCTATAGTCTAGTCTATAGTCTAGTCTATAGTCTAGTCTATAGTCTAGTCTATAGTCTAGTCTATAGTCTAGTCTATAGTCTAGTCTATAGTCTAGTCTATAGTCTAGTCTATAGTCTAGTCTATAGTCTAGTCTATAGTCTAGTCTATAGTCTAGTCTATAGTCTAGTCTATAGTCTAGTCTATAGTCTAGTCTATAGTCTAGTCTATAGTCTAGTCTATAGTCTAGTCTATAGTCTAGTCTATAGTCTAGTCTATAGTCTAGTCTATAGTCTAGTCTATAGTCTAGTCTATAGTCTAGTCTATAGTCTAGTCTATAGTCTAGTCTATAGTCTAGTCTATAGTCTAGTCTATAGTCTAGTCTATAGTCTAGTCTATAGTCTAGTCTATAGTCTAGTCTATAGTCTAGTCTATAGTCTAGTCTATAGTCTAGTCTATAGTCTAGTCTATAGTCTAGTCTATAGTCTAGTCTATAGTCTAGTCTATAGTCTAGTCTATAGTCTAGTCTATAGTCTAGTCTATAGTCTAGTCTATAGTCTAGTCTATAGTCTAGTCTATAGTCTAGTCTATAGTCTAGTCTATAGTCTAGTCTATAGTCTAGTCTATAGTCTAGTCTATAGTCTAGTCTATAGTCTAGTCTATAGTCTAGTCTATAGTCTAGTCTATAGTCTAGTCTATAGTCTAGTCTATAGTCTAGTCTATAGTCTAGTCTATAGTCTAGTCTATAGTCTAGTCTATAGTCTAGTCTATAGTCTAGTCTATAGTCTAGTCTATAGTCTAGTCTATAGTCTAGTCTATAGTCTAGTCTATAGTCTAGTCTATAGTCTAGTCTATAGTCTAGTCTATAGTCTAGTCTAGTCTAGTCTATAGTCTAGTCTATAGTCGTCTATAGTCTAGTCTATAGTCTAGTCTATAGTCTAGTCTATAGTCTAGTCTATAGTCTAGTCTATAGTCTAGTCTATAGTCTAGTCTATAGTCTAGTCTATAGTCTAGTCTATAGTCTTGTCTATAGTCTAGTCTATAGTCTAGTCTATAGTCTAGTCTATAGTCTAGTCTATAGTCTAGTCTATAGTCTAGTCTATAGTCTAGTCTATAGTCTAGTCTATAGTCTAGTCTATAGTCTAGTCTATAGTCTAGTCTATAGTATAGTCTATAGTCTAGTCTATAGTCTAGTCTATAGTCTAGTCTATAGTCTAGTCTATAGTCTAGTCTATAGTCTAGTCTATAGTCTAGTCTATAGTCTAGTCTATAGTCTAGTCTATAGTCTAGTCTATGTCTAGTCTATAGTCTAGTCTATAGTCTAGTCTATAGTCTAGTCTATAGTCTAGTCTATAGTCTAGTCTATAGTCTAGTCTATAGTCTAGTCTATAGTCTAGTCTAGTCTAGTCTAGTCTATAGTCTAGTCTATAGTCTAGTCTATAGTCTAGTCTATAGTCTAGTCTATAGTCTAGTCTATAGTCTAGTCTATAGTCTAGTCTATAGTCTAGTCTATAGTCTAGTCTATAGTCTAGTCTATAGTCTAGTCTATAGTATAGTCTAGTCTATAGTCTAGTCTATAGTCTAGTCTATAGTCTAGTCTATAGTCTAGTCTATAGTCTAGTCTATAGTCTAGTCTATAGTCTAGTCTATAGTCTAGTCTATAGTCTAGTCTATAGTCTAGTCTATAGTCTAGTCTATAGTCTAGTCTATAGTCTAGTCTATAGTCTAGTCTATAGTCTAGTCTATAGTCTAGTCTATAGTCTAGTCTATAGTCTAGTCTATAGTCTAGTTCTATAGTCTAGTCTATAGTCTAGTCTATAGTCTAGTCTATAGTCTAGTCTATAGTCTAGTCTATAGTCTAGTCTATAGTCTAGTCTATAGTCTAGTCTATAGTTCTAGTCTATAGTCTAGTCTAGTATAGTCTAGTCTATAGTCTATGGTCTAGTCTATAGTCTAGTCTATAGTCTACAGTCTAGTCTATAGTCTAGTCTATAGTCTAGTCTATAGTCTAGTCTATAGTCTAGTCTATAGTCTAGTCTATAGTCTAGTCTATAGTCTAGTCTACAGTCTAGTCTATAGTCTAGTCTATAGTCTAGTCTATAGTCTAGTCTATAGTCTAGTTAATTAAAATTAATCAATTAAGTTTTTTCTATTTAAATAACATGTTGCAAACTAAATACTGTATTTAAATGTTAGTTAAAATAAATTTAGCCCACTTCTATATAACTTCTCTACAAGAGTTAATTTGATAGTCATCATCAATGTTTACTTTTATTAATGAATATTACAAAAGATATTTATTTTATATATTTTGTGGTATAAAATTTTCCATAATTTAACAACTTTAAAAGAATAATAACTGTTAATCAATACTCAGCATTTTAAAATTAATTGTTAAATGTAGTTTCACATAAATAATTCAATAACTCAAGGACGAAAAGAAAATTCTGGATCGCATTCGTATATGAATGAGTTTTTAAATCGAATAGATTCTGATTCGTTAATGAATAACGTTAATGACATAATCATAAAAAGGGGAAATTTTGTTTATCAATTTCTGATTTCTAGTTTAAATATAATTTTAAACCCACAACTCTTTAAGATTATATATTTTTCGCTTTTAAATTTAATTAAAGCTAAATTATTTACTAGGAATTGTTAATCAATATGCAGCTGTTTTTTTTCTTTTACATTTTTAAACAGACTTTTTTGTTTAAAACTTTTAAAAAATCTTCCATTGCAATAATCAATTCTGGTTTCCTATATATATAATATAGTAATATATATAATATTAAATATAATATTTAAAATTTTGCTATTAATAGAGTATAATTAAATTGTAATAATAAACAGTTGTTTTTTTATATAAAATAATTAAATAATTTTATAACAATAATATAAAAAAACAATTTTGTTATGTTAAAGTTAAATAAAAGCTTAAACGAAATTTAACTAGATTTTTTTTAACAAAAATTATAATTAAAACTTTGTCTAAAAACAAATATTTTCTGGTTTAAAGTTCAGTTTTATAAAAAAATTTAAACATTTGAACAAAACTGGTTCTAATAAAAGCCAATTTAGCAAACTATGAATCGGATTCTATAAGTCTGATGATTTTTAAGAATTGTTTAGCTTTAAAAAACGTAGTTAAACAAGTTTAATAAAAACAAGATCCGGTCGTATTTTTCTGTATGAAATATTGGCGAAATTCGTATAAAAAATCCCCCAGACTGAAAAATTCTTAAGGCAACTCAATATGTATATAATTTCGATCGCCTTTATCAAACGATAAAAGCTATACAGACTATACTATAGAATAAACTATAGACTAGACTATAGACTAGACTATAGACTAGACTATAGACTAGACTATAGACTAGACTATAGACTAGACTATAGACTAGACTATAGACTAGACTATAGACAAGACTATAGACTAGACTATAGACTAGACTATAGACTAGACTATAGACTAGACTATAGACTAGACTATAGACTAGACTATAGACTAGACTATAGACTAGACTATAGACTAGACTATAGACTAGACTATAGACTAGACTATAGACTAGACTATAGACTAGACTATAGACTAGACTATAGACTAGACTATAGACTAGACTATAGACTAGACTATAGACTAGACTATAGACTAGACTATAGACTAAACTATAGACTAGACTATAGACTAGACTATAGACTAGTAGACTGTAGACTAGACTATAGACTAGACTATAGACTAGACTATAGACTAGACTATAGACTAGACTATAGACTAGACTATAGACTAGACTATAGACTAGACTATATACTAGACTATAGACTAGACTATATACTAGACTATAGACTAGACTATAGACTATAGACTAGACTATAGACTAGACTATAGACTAGACTATAGACTAGACTATAGACTAGACTATAGACTAGACTATAGACTAGACTATAGACTAGACTATAGACTAGACTATAGACTAGACTATAGACTAGACTATAGACTAGACTATAGACTAGACTATAGACTAGACTATAGACTAGACTATAGACTAGACTATAGACTAGACTATAGACTAGACTATAGACTAGACTATAGACTAGACTATAGACTAGACTATAGACTAGACTATAGACTAGACTATAGACTAGACTATAGACTAGACTATAGACTAGACTATAGACTAGACTATAGACTAGACTATAGACTAGACTATAGAATAGACTATAGACTAGACTATAGACTAGACTATAGACTAGACTATAGACTAGACTATAGACTACACTATTGACTAGACTATAGACTAGACTATAGACTAGATTATAGACTAGACTATAGACTAGACTATAGACTAGACTATAGACTAGATTATAGACTAGACTATAGACTAGACTATAGACTAGATTATAGACTAGACTATAGACAAGACTATAGACTAGACTATAGACTAGACTATAGACTAGACTATAGACTAGACTATAGACTAGACTATAGACTAGATTATAGACTAGATTATAGACTAGACTATAGACTAGACTATAGACTAGACTATAGACTAGACTATAGACTAGACTATAGACTAGACTATAGACTAGACTATAGACTAGACTATAGACTAGACTATAGACTAGACTATAGACTAGACTATAGACTAGACTATAGACTAGACTATAGACTAGACTATAGACTAGACTATAGACTAGACTATAGACTAGACTATAGACTAGACTATAGACTAGACTATAGACTAGACTATAGACTAGACTATAGACTAGACTATAGACTAGACTATAGACTAGACTATAGACTAGACTATAGACTAGATTATAGACTAGACTATAGACTAGATTATAGACTAGACTATAGACTAGACTATAGACTAGACTATAGACTAGATTATAGACTAGACTATAGACTAGACTATAGACTAGATTATAGACTAGACTATAGACAAGACTATAGACTAGACTATAGACTAGACTATAGACTAGACTATAGACTAGACTATAGACTAGACTATAGACTAGACTATAGACTAGACTATAGACTAGACTATAGACTAGACTATAGACTAGACTATAGACTATAGACTAGACTATAGACTAGACTATAGACTAGACTATAGACTAGACTATAGACTAGACTATAGACTAGACTATAGACTAGACTATAGACTAGACTATAGACTAGACTATAGACTAGACTATAGACTAGACTATAGACTAGACTATAGACTAGACTATAGACTAGACTATAGACTAGACTATAGACTAGACTATAGACTAGACTATAGACTAGACTATATACTAGACTATAGACTAGACTATAGACTACACTATAGACTACACTATTGACTAGACTATAGACTAGACTGTAGACTAGATTATAGACTAGACTATAGACTAGACTATAGACTAGATTATAGACTAGACTATAGACTAGACTATAGACTAGATTATAGACTAGACTATAGACAAGACTATAGACTAGACTATAGACTAGACTATAGACTAGATTATAGACTAGACTATAGACAAGACTATAGACTAGACTATAGACTAGACTATAGACTAGACTATAGACTAGACTATAGACTAGACTATAGACTAGACTATAGACTAGACTATAGACTAGTCAAAAATAGTTGTTAAAAAAAATAGTTAACAAAAAAAGTAAACATGATCCATGTCGGCATTACATAAGACTACTATACCGATCATGAACTGTAATATGTTTAGAGGGAAGTAGTTTTGGGATTACCCAAATAAATCGTGTACTTCAATTGTTTTTTGCAGGGTAGAGATAGAATACTGAAATTTCGCTTAAAGAATTTTGCCATATAAATATGGCGAGGGCGTGGCACCTCCCATATGAATTAAATACAATAGAGCGAGATTTTTAAAACAAGAAGTAAATATTATAGTTTATTATATAGGAGAATTGCATATGGAAGGGGACCATTAGCCTTTGGGCAATATCTACCAACAACGATTGGCTTAAAACTGAGTATTCGATTTTCCTAAATTATCTACTTTTATTTTCATTTATCAATCATTGAGCGTATGTCAAAATTCAACAGTTTTATTAAACAATTCAAAACCATGCCCTTCGCGAATTTACCCCATTGAAGAAATAAATAAGTCTGTTTTATAGAAACGTTTAAAAATTATATATTAAGAAGAGATAAAGTTTTAATTAAAGAACGCAAAAGAGGGGCTTAGGGTTTCCCTCCAACCTATTCTAAAACTTATAATGAATATTATCAGATTTTTGGTGTAAAATCTTCAATTAAAATATACATACCGATTTGTATTATTCTCAGCCAATGGCTGTTCAGCTTCACTTTTTGTAACAACACTAATGGAACGTGTCATACGTCGCGGCTTGGTACTGCCTTCTTTGTAACCAAGATTTTCCATGTTGAATATACTACTGGTCGCGTTGTCGTTGTTCCTGACACTTGTTGTCCTTCACTTATAAGATCGTATGGTGGAATATGCATTCAAATTTATGCTTGAATTGTTGCTGCTTATGTTGTTGTTTATTAGAAATATTATCTGGTTATATTTTTTTAATAAATATAAATAATTTTGGGTTATAAAAAAAAAAGTAATTGAATATTTGTTGTTATAATAAAATTAGTTTTTTTTTTAATAATAAATATATATTTTGCGAGAATTTACGTGCCAATATAGAATTAAAAAAAAAATCCGTTACACTTCTGATTTTCTCACAATTTCAAATATTTGTTAGTTGTTTTTTTTTTTTTTTTGCAATAAAAACGTATATAGTATTAAATAACTTTGGTAGGTGACACATTCATAGGTTTTGCTTTTTTTATAAATAAATAATTATATTGGTAGTTGTTTTGTATTATTTTTTAGAAAAATTAAATTTTAAACTTTACACATGATTGCTTTGCTGCTTGTTTTTTTATTTAATTATTTTTAACAATTGTCATTAAATAATTTAATTTTATTACATATCAATGTAGTAATTAAATCGAGTTGATAATATAGCACCTTTGAACAACTTATTTATTCCCTTCTCTACGACACTTCTTTTATTTTTATTACTTTTTAAGCGTTAAAACATATTACTCCTACGACTTCTAAATATAAAGTATTTTTTTATTAATTATATTTTATTTTAATCAACATTATTTATAATTTTTTTAATTCATTCTTAAAATTTTGTTTTTGTGTGTATTTTTTTGCGTCACTATAGAAAGATTTCAAATTACAAATAAAAAATTTTCTTTTTTTTATTTTTGCAAAAAAAAAAAAAAAAAACTAAAGAAAATCTTATCATTTCTCATTTTGTATCTTAGTTAGTTAAGAGATAAGCAGCATCTTTCAGATTTTTTTTGGCGTATCTGCAGAATTTGTTTTGTTTTTATCTTAAGATTTGATAATCAGAATTGAATTACGAATGATTGTTATAATTATAAAGTTATTAATGTGATATTAAATTGTTTGTAACATTTGCAACAGTTTGCAAAAGGTCCAACATTGTCGAAAATAGCTAATTCTTGAAATAACGAAATACTTCCAATGGAAATACATTATCATCAATTTGAAAGTAGCTCAGAGTGCCAAATTTTAACTGCTGAGGAAGTTATGTTTAATCACATCCATTCAATGATTATTCTCTTACCACTTCTCTACTTCCTGGCAGAGTAGAGTAATCTGGTCCAATTTTAATTTAGATAACAATAACTCTGTTCAAAAATTACCTTGCGCAGCTAGGAAACAAGGTTCTTTGAAACTGTATAACGGTTATTTAACATTTCTCATATAGAAGTGAAGTTGACTTGACAATTCTTTAACAGTTTGAAACGTCAATCTATGTCTATTCTTCAATCATATGAAAACGATGAACGAAGAGAACAGTGACACATTTTTTTCGAAATATGTATCTTGGAAGCGATGTAATATGGCAGATATAACATTCCACAGGAACACTGATAAAAAATTCAATAGAAATACATTCTTTCACATATCGCTATATAAAGGTTTTGCACCAATCTTTTCCAAGAAAAGCAGAGTACTACGGGGTCGATATTGTCCTAATTGCACTTTTTACGGATCTGAGTTTCTTAACATAGAACGATAATTTCTTTCAGATATCGCTATATAAAGGTTTTCTACCAATCTTTTTCAAGAAAAGCACAGTATTACGGGGTCGATAGCGGCCTTATTGCACTTTTTTCCGGATCTGATGTAGTACAGCCTCCTTTCAACCTAACCTAACCTTATCTTTATACGATGGGTTATCAGTCCATTTTTTTGAGGCAAAAGCCTAATAGAACAACTAGACACTATTAACTAAAGTTTCATTTTCTCATGTAATACATTTACATCGAAAATATGAGCCTTAAAAGCCCATATCTTGATGTTATTGCAATCCTGCCGGGATTATAAACTGATGATGATCAAATGTATTCTTGGTCTTTCCTTGAAATGATTTGATATGAGGTAGACTCAGGTAACTGGTAGCCCTCAGGGCAGAATTTCGGACTTTGTCTTGTCCCTGTTATTGAAGAGGTCCCTTCAGGGTGTTCGTGGTGACTGTCCTTGAACCTAAGTTCGCGGGATAAGAATTTCGGTTAAAAGACTGATGCACGGTAAAGTCTATAATTTTGGATAAGTTCGGTGCTCTTGCCGAGACAACAGATACCCCGCAGAGGAGTCGCTCCGGGGCATGTTTCCTTAATGAAAGACCTTGGTGTATTGCAATCCCTTGGTAAAGAGGTGCTACCGCTACCTCTAGTCTGTCAGGACTATGAATTGGTGACGTCACTTCACTACTCGGCTAATCCTTGGTATGATTTGATATGGGGTCTAACCAGAGAACCCCATAATCTGGTACTACGGGTGGCCAGTTGCCCGCAGGACTTGTCCTGTCTGGTCAGTTGGTTGAGGTTCCTTCGGGGGAAAAGTAAGTTGCGGTTAAAAGACTGTTGTACGGTGAAATCTATATTTCGGGATAATTTCGGTGCCGAATGGCAACAGATACCCCACAGAGGAGTGAATGTGGGACTAAGCGTTGGAAATAAGTTGGTGGTTATTGTCTATGATACAGGATGAATGCAGGGGTATACGGAACTTACTCGCCCGTATACCTAGAGTGAGTCCGTCGTATGTTGTTCTCTTATGAGTGTGTCGGATAAATGAGAAGTCTGCTGGGTTGAATGGTGATGGATGAAAGATATCTTATACAAGAGATTTTTTTTCCTTGTCCAGGAATGTTCAGAGTAAACTCTGTTCAACGGCACAGCAATGGTCAGAGATTATATAGCTCAAGTAATTCAGCAAAGTGTACGTATATTGCGTGTAAGTAGCACAATGGGGCGGTGGTGAGTCATTACAAAAGCTCACCCAGTGGTTGAAAAAAAAAAAAAAACACCTTGAAATAGGCCAACACGGCACGTAAAGCACTTCGACATTAACCCTGCAGAGGTGCGACTGTGTGATTAAGCGTTGGACATGAGTTGGCGTCAAGTGTTTATGAAACGGGTGTGATGTAGGGTTATGAGCACTTTACCCTCCCGTATTAGATCAACATTCAAGGGATGATCCCTAAAAATGCAGTGCATTGTGTAGGAACTAGGAAAATAGGTTGTGAGATAAACGACATCGGGTTAGAGAACATTCGATTCGAAAGTGACAAAAAAGAAATCTCTTCAGTTTTCCCTTTTTAATGCATAGTGGATTTTGATATATAATGGAGCAAGTGTTAATAGTATCGCGAAAAAGTTCCCCAACTTCAAAGGAACACATTCCATTCGTTAGAACAGAAACACACGCCTTATAGCGAAGGTGCTCCAGTCACCTTACTGTCACCGTCAACTAACAACATTACATGATCACACTTTACGTTCGTAAAGTCTAATGAAAAAGTAAAATAAAATTCTATACGTATGACAAAAAAAGCGAATAAAAGTAGTGTTTACACGATTGGTATAAAACAATAACAAAGTAAGATGGAAACAGCTGTTTCACTTTTTTTGTATGTTTTTACATAAAAATACATCCCTGATCTAATGCGAGAGGGCTTTAGCTGTTAAAATATATCATTCCGGTGCATAGAACTTTCTGCCTTAGTAATTTTTGAAATAAAATCAAAAATGTTTTAATAAAAACATTTCTTATCTAATCGTTTTTAAAGGGTATTTCTTAAGTCGTTTTGTATCTAAATGAAACACCTAACCTAGTATATTTAATTTAATTCCTATCGCCGTTTTGTTATTGTTTATAAATTATATTTAAATATGTCACTGGCGTGTCTATGACAAATGTTAGTTTTTTATCTTTATCTTTTTAAATAACTTCCCATAATTATAATTGTAATTTTAAACAATTTTAATTCATGTCTAGAAATTCTGCTCTTTTTTTTTTAATTTAACACTTGTTAACAAAATTCTCTTATACAAATTAACCCGAAACATCAAAATTTGATTTTAATATTAATAGGGTTTCTAATGAAAAGAAAATTTTACGCCAGATCTTCTTATTTTGAACACATTGGAGATATTGGTGTGCTTCTTTACTAGGCCTTGAATAACTGCTTTGTATGCTAAAATTTTCGATAATTGTAAAAAGGTCATTGTATTGCAATGTTTATTAAATATTTTAATATAAAATTTTGCGTGATATCATCAAAGATCACATTTTAATCATTTATCAATGTTGATATTTTGAAATATTGTGCTTCATAAGCACGTGTTTTTTTTTTCAAACTTCTAAAATTGTTTTAAAAAAATGTTTACAAAATATTTTTAATTTACAATTTTGCACGTTACGAATATATAGCAAATATATTACAATATTTATTCAATTCATTTGATTTTAATTATTAAATTTTTTGTGCATTGTTTTCGGTTCTATAATCACCGGTTATTTGTTTTAATATGAAATAATACATAATAATAATTTAATATTATTATGTTACTCAATTCAAAATTAATAATATTACCTATCAAATAACAAAATGTTATAAAATTATCATGAATAATTATAAATTCCGTATTATTTATTATTATTTAAAATTTAAAAAACCCACTATGTTATGATACTATGACATAGTAAGGCACGAAAAAAGCTAGACTATAGCCTAGACTATAGCCTAGACTATAGACTAGACTATAAGACTAGACTATAGACTGGACTATAGACTAGACTATAGACTAGACTATAGACTATACTATAGACTAGACTATAGACTAGACTATAACAAGACTATAGACTAGACTATAGACTAGACTATAGACTATACTATAGACTAGACTATAGACTAGACTATAGACTAGACTATAGACTAGACTATAGACTAGACTATAGACTAGACTATAGACTAGACTAGACTACTATAGACTAGACTATAGACTAGACTATAGACTAGACTATAGACTAGACTATAGACTAGACTATAGACTAGACTATAGACTAGACTATAGACTAGACTATAGACTAGACTATAGACTAGACTATAGACTAGACTATAGACTAGACTATAGACTAGACTATAGACTAGACTATAGACTAGACTATAGACTAGACTATAGACTAGACTATAGACTAGACTATAGACTAGACTATAGACTAGACTATAGACTAGACTATAGACTAGACTATAGACTAGACTATAGACTAGACTATAGACTAGACTATAGACTAGACTATAGACTAGACTATAGACTAGACTATAGACTAGACTATAGACTAGACTATAGACTAGACTATAGACTAGACTATAGACTAGACTATAGACTAGACTATAGACTAGACTATAGACTAGACTATAGACTAGACTATAGACTAGACTATAGACTAGACTATAGACTAGACTATAGACTAGACTATAGACTAGACTATAGACTAGACTATAGACTAGACTATAGACTAGACTATAGACTAGACTATAGACTAGACTAGACTAGACTATAGACTAGACTATAGACTAGACTATAGACTAGACTATAGACTAGACTATAGACTAGACTATAGACTAGACTATAGACTAGACTATAGACTAGACTATAGACTAGACTATAGACTAGACTATAGACTAGACTATAGACTAGACTATAGACTAGACTATAGACTAGACTATTGACTAGACTATAGACTAGACTATAGACTAGACTATAGACTAGACTATAGACTAGACTATAGACTAGACTATAGACTAGACTATAGACTAGACTATAGACTAGACTATAGACTAGACTATAGACTAGACTATAGACTAGTCTATAGACTAGACTATAGACTAGACTATAGACTAGACTATAGACTAGACTATAGACTAGACTATAGACTAGACTATAGACTAGACTATAGACTAGACTATAGACTAGACTATAGACTAGACTATAGACTAGACTATAGACTAGTCTATAGACTAGACTATAGACTAGACTATAGACTAGACTATAGACTAGACTATAGACTAGACTATAGACTAGACTATAGACCGGACTATAGACTAGACTATAGACTAGACTATAGACCGGATTATAGACTAGACTATAGACTAGACTATAGACTAGACTATAGACTAGACTATAGACTAGACTATAGACTAGACTATAGACTAGACTATAGACTAGACTATAGACTAGACTATAGACTAGACTATAGACTAGGCTATAGACTAGACTATAGACTAGACTATAGACTAGACTATAGACTAGACTATAGACTAGACTATAGACTAGACTATAGACTAGACTATAGACTAGACTATAGACTAGACTATAGACTAGACTATAGACTAGACTAGACTATAGACTAGACTATAGACTAGACTATAGACTAGACTATAGACTAGACTATAGACTAGACTATAGACTAGACTATAGACTAGACTATAGACTAGACTATAGACTAGACTATAGACTAGACTATAGACTAGACTATAGACTAGACTATAGACTAGACTATAGACTATAGACTAGACTATAGACTAGACTATAGACTAGACTATAGACTAGACTATAGACTAGACTATAGACTAGACTATAGACTAGACTATAGACTAGACTATAGACTAGACTATATACTACATTTACATTCATAAAATCAAAAATATAATCTATCGGCTGTACTTAGAGTGAAAATCTTTTTAGATTAAGAAATCAAGTTCTATCACCAATATTTTAATATGTTACAAACAGAATGACAAATCTTTATGTCATATTTCTAGTTTTAAATTATTTATGCTTGATTTCAAACATTAACTCTAAGGAAGTAAAAAATCATAATAAATTTTTTCCCAAGCGGTGTCTTCTTTCTAAGTTGTCTAAAATAGTTTATAAAAAAATAATTAACGCCTACATATTTATGACCATTTTTAATTATAATAATAGTTTAGTGCGAGAAAAAAATACTAAATATCAAATAGAAATTTGTAGAAAAGATGAAACTGTAAGAATAAGAAAAATAAATACAACAAAATTGACAATAACAATAATACAAAAAAAAAAAACAAAATTCAAGTGTGAAGATCGTTTACAAATCATCATTATCATCATCGCATTTTTTATTATAAACAATTTTTTCAGTATTGTTATCGAATTTAATCTGTAGAAGAAAAAAATGAGTGCAAAAAGTATTCAAATAAACAAACATAATACTCATATGTCTGTACAGTGTGTCACACAATTAAACGTACATTTCTTTACAAACTTTAAGAAAGGGGTATGCCATAGTTTTAAAATGTGTTAATCTTTGCACAACCTTAAATTATTTTATTCGATTAAACAAAATCTTTAAACTAAGTTTATTTTTTTTAATATTTTAATGTCTCTTTAATTTTTTACTTCACTGTATTTATAAATAAAAATAAAATCAGTTATTCTATCGTTTATTTTCTTACATTCTACAATTGAAATAAATGACAGTTACTTTTAATTGGTCTTATTAAATTGTATGTAAAAAGTCTGTTACTTAAATCTGGCACCTGACCTGCCTTCTCTGAAGTGCAAAAAAATAAATTTTAAAATCAAGACTTTCTTAGATTTTAATTATTACAACAATTAAACCTGTAAATTGTTTAAATAAATATACGAGTGACATTTAAGCACTGCAATAATTTAGTATAATATTTTAAAGAATTTATATAGACATTTTTTAAATAAAGAAATTATATAATTGCTAAAGATTCTAACAAATATGTAGATTTATAGTTTTATTTAAAAGCAGAGGGACATGATATTTTACATTGTTTTGCTGTTCGCCCATTACCATTTTTACCATTTAACTCAAGATTCTGGTTAACACTTTGCCACTATTTCTTAATACCTTCCAACTTCACTAAGACGACTTAGTCGTTAGAGCACTATAACGCGCCTAAACGGAGTTAAATTAACACTCCATCTCTCTCCCTCTCTTAGCAAAATATTTAGACACCGTCTACTAGTTTTAAACTATCATGAATTCGGAATAACCAGGCGAGAGCTTCTAAGGAAGCTAAATCTATTTATCCATTCAATGAAGCCATTTTCTAAGAAATACAAGAATTTTCCTCTCTCGCTACCACGCCTGAACGGAGTTAAATCAACTCTCTATCTCTTTCTACAAAATATTTATTTACTAATTCTTAACTATCATGGAATCTGAATATCCATGCGAAAGCTAAATCCATGCAGAGAAGCCATTTTCTAAGATATAAAAGATTTCTCCTTTTCCGCTACCATCCCTGAACGGAGTTGAATAGACTCTCTTTCTCTGCAAAATATTTAGGTATCATCAAATACTTAATTCTAAGCTTTCATGGAATCTGAATACACATGTGAGAGGCAGCTAAATTTACATATTTATCCAGGACTGCGAAATGACGAAAAATGGTGACACTACTGCAATGCACTAATGATCGCTGGTGCTATTCGGAGCACGCCATCACATGCACTTTTTGTTCTTATGCATTAGCTACCTGTTTACCTCATGTTCCAACAATTGACCTTAATCTCGGTAGTTAGACTTAACGCTCTAGACGCCTGTAAATCGAATATTTTGGAAAACATGGCTAACATTCCGATTAACATTGACTGTTCTTCTCTCACTCATCTTCCTAACAAGTGAATCGCAATGTGATTCAAATAATGGATCGCTAGAATTCTGCATCGGATGTGGAAGGCATCTTATACATTTCTCCCACATTCAAACAAAGATAGTATATTATCTTACAGGGTGAACTTTCGGTCACAAAAGGGGCGATAAACAAGATGAAGTACTAAATGATATATGTATTTACAAGAGGAATATAGGAATCTGTACTGAAAGTAACCCTCTATTTGGTGTTTACACAGGTTCGAGAATGTCGGACTTCCGACATTATTCAAACCTAGAATTGCTCTGCATACTGGTGAAATTGAAACAATGGATGGCGTTTCTCTTTCATGCATAAACTTTGCAGGTCTGCTCAGATGGTTATCCCAGACTACTGTCGCGCCAACGAGACCGAAGGTCGCCTAACTTGTTGGAAATTTCAAAAGAAAAGCTATGTTTGCTGGTGGCCATCCTGACATGAATATATCTTGCGAGAATAAATCTTCTATAAAACGACTACAACAGATGATATCATAACGATGTCTCTGCCCTCCTTTGTCGGGTATTAAAACTGGAATCTTGGCTAGTTCCATACTGCACGTTATAGCAGATCTAACTGGTATTATCTTCAACAAGATATTGTCGTTCATTCGTGCCGCGGAATGTTTTGATTTCTTGCCGAGCATGGACATATAATAGTCCTATAGGTAGATCGAGATAGCGCGAAACAACAGGAACTGCCCATAGACCCAAGTGAGTAGCACTTTAGCTCGATGACCTAAAATGTGGGCGAGTGTTGTTATAATAAAAGTATTACGGGGATCTTGGCTAGTCCGAAACTGCACGATATAGCAGATCTAACAAGTATTATCCTGAACTAAATAGAGTCGTTTATTCGTGCCTCGAAATGGTTTGATTCCTTGCTAAACTATAACATATAATCGACCTATAGATAAATCAAGGTAGCGCGAAACAACAGAAGAGCCCATAGACCCAAGTGAATCGGACTTTAGCTCGATAACCTAAAATGTGGTCGAGCGTTTTTATAATAAAAGTGTTACGACTTCATATTTCGTCGCATATTCTCGCCAATGATCACGTACAGATTCTTTTTGAATGTGTTGTTAAATTGGGTCTATCAAGACCCCCCCCCCATTACACCAAAATGTTAGTTCTGATATATAAACTTTAAATTTCAAATCATTTTATATTGAATCTAACACAATTCTTGAATTGTATGATATTCTTAGTGTGGCCTCCGATAGGTTAGTACTTAGGGTTCTAGTCAGATAGACCGGTGGTCGTGGATTCGATTTCCACCTGAGGCGCTGCTAAAGTAGTGCCCGGTAGAGGACTAGGTTCACATATTTCTTGGGTTTTAATGTTGTGTTCTTAATATTTTTCTCATGACTGTATATAAACCTCTTTCGTATCTAATTTTTATAAAAAAGTGTGTCATTGGGACGATTTGTTTGGATAAAAGATAAAAAGAATTTACAATTCCAAAATAAAAAATATTCAATATTGTTGAAATATGCAAATATCATACATAAAGAATGCTTTTAAAAGTTAAATTTACTAAAATTGTTTGTATTTTTGGTTAATTGAAGCAAAATGTCCGACTGTCCTTATTATTGAGTATGTTAAATAAACCTTTGTTTATAAAATTATAAGGTTTTTGTTAAAAAATTAACTCATTTTAAATAAAAGCGCACTTGCTAAAAACAAATCGAACATTATCTTTTGTATATATTTGTTTGTGTGTTTGTGGTATTTTCATTTTAATGACATAAATAATTATTTTAGCCGGCATTTTTTGTAATCAAAAGCTACAGAAAAAAAGAACAAGCGAAACTACAAAAGCGCAACGGAAGTTTCAAACTATGACGTTTTTAAACTGTGTTTTGATGTTTTATTATTGTTTTTTGTTTATACTTTTTTTTTTTGCTCAAGCGCCATTTTAACTTGTTTTATGCTTTCTTTTCTATTTATTATTCAATTTTGTTTTCGTTGTTTATCAAATTTTCATGTAAATTTATTTAAAACGAACCTGAACATTCCTTAAGCGATAATTCTTGTTTTTTTCTTTAGCTTTTTTCTAAAAGAGAAAGGTTTCATATTTTTATATTTGTGTGTATTTCTTTTTATTTTGTTCTTTTCATTCTATACCTATTCGTAGGTATAAACACAGTATTTTTCTTTTTATTCAATTACAATTTAAATCAATTGTTGTTTGTAGTTTATGATGGTTTTTGAACGTCTTCGTAAGAAGACTCTCTTTTCGTAAGATGCTTTACAGTGTGACAAAGGTTGAAGGAAACAAACAACTCTCTTATCGAACTATATGAAATATCTAGGTATTATTCTGTACTCTAAATTACTTGAAAACTGAACACCTAACATACAGTAAAGAGGGCATCGGAGGCCTACATATGGATCTTTGGTATTGTAGACTGCAACTTAAAAGATTTTGTCGTAGTCCAACTATATAAATTTTAGAGATCAGCATACATTGGGGTATACTAGGCGTACTAAAATCGGTCCTTCAGAGTGCATATAGACATACCAGGATCTTAAGATCTTGATCCAACCATCCGATAATGTCGCATTTCATATCCGAAGTGAATAGTTTAAAGGTAACCTAGTAATTTAATGTAACACCAGGATATGAAAGAACTGTAATGTCTTTCCGTCTTCCAAACGTTTTTCAGGTTGAACTATACGTAATATCGGCATCCAGTATAATACGACCGTAACATTCGTGGTAATATTAGAATTGATGTCGATCTCTAAAAGTCGGACAGTTTAAGAATAAGTTATCAAGGTTGGGGTGTCGTCTGTTTGAAATTACTTTAGTTTGGATCCCCCCGCGCATAGGCATTATTATGATAATGAACAAGAAGACGAGTCATTCAAAAGAAGTTTCTTCAGGCTCTTTCAAAACGGCGTAATCTAGACTTTTGATGAAAAGCTCACTATTTAACGGATAACCTGTAAGGGATGGGACGGATTGAGTGCTAGGGACGTTGACTTGACTCCCATTTAAAGACTATTATCTCAGTTGCTATAACAGGGAAAAAGAAGAAACATTCTCTGAATATGATCGGCTATAGCTGCTAAAAAACGGATTTCTTCACAACCATATACAATTCTACCTTTATGAGTTAATTGTATTAATGCTTAATGACCTAGTGAGATATCTCACAACTACCGGTTGGATCTAATACCTTATTAGTATACATTATAATGTAAATTACAATGTATCTGACGAGTTTTGTGGTCTTGTTATAATGGAGTCTTTTCGATTCTAGTTGAGTGTTTGCGTGAAGTAACTTTAACCCACCCAACATTGGAACTACTTCTATAAGCATTCCCGGAACTTTTCTTGCCATAGCAACCAACCAATTATATATATGTTTTGTAAGCAAGACAATGAGCTCTTGATCCACTAGTATTAGCTCCAATACATAATCCATTTGCACCTCACTATCTCCCAAGAACAACTCGCTAATTGCCCTATAGTCTGCATACTATTTTCCCCCAAATCCCAAGATTTAATTCTCAGATTCTTATCGCGTAGTAAGAAGTTGAAAGGAATATATTTTTGCATTAGCAAGCAATTGAAGGTGAAGTGTTCTTCATTTGGTGGAACCAGAAGGGTCACATTTATTATGAGCTACTGAAATCGGTCGAGACTATAACAGGAGACCTGTACCGAACTTAATTGATACGTTTTAAGTGAATATTATCCGCAAAAGGCTCGGTATGAGTAAACAACTATTTGGTTAGGAAGTCTCTTTACAGTCCAGATCTTAGAAAATTATTAAAATCGCACCATAATTTAACGATGTTACCCTAAAAATGTCCCTCTGAAAATTGATAAATGTCTCAAACTCACATAAATTTAATACTTTTTTAATAATACTATGTGATCCTATGTAACGCAGGCCATGGACCAAGATGCTTTTAGCAAATTTACAGGGTCCATACATTTATCACATAGGATTACTGAACGGATTATGTTCTCCATTAATATTTGAAGGGGAGTAACTTTAGGATTACCTAAATGGATCATGTATTTCAATAAATTGTTGTAAAAGTTAAAGGTGGGTCCATTACACAAGAATAGTTGGATTGATAGATTTTTCAGAATAACCATTTCCGATTGATATATTAGGAAATTTTGGAATTGGCCAACAATATTAAACAATCTAGCATGTCTATTAACACATAACACAGTCGATTACATGAAAAAGAATAATGGTGAGCGCGAAACTAAGAATTTTTGAAATTAGTTTCCAAGATCATCATCTGATTCAAGCCCACGATTAACAACTTGTAAGATGATATATCATACCGTCTAAAATAACAATACATACACTATATAAAATCAAAAATATACACATACACAAACATAAAACGATCTGCTAAGATCAATGAGAGATTTTTCTACTCAAATTCATATAAAATATGAATGATCATGATGATGATGAGATAAATAAATGTCTCATGCTTAATGTTTCTGATTATTTTTACGTTGATATGTTTTTTTGAATTTATTTATTATTATGGCGATGGAGACTTAAACTACTTGCTCTACAACAACTACTACAACTAACTAAATCTGCCCTTGAACCTGAGCAAAAAAAAAAAAGAAAATATCACAACAAAATAGACGACGACTACTGACTAACTTTTTATCTTCTTTTGAAAAATCAAGAAAAAATATTTTTTTTCTTTTTTTAGAAAAGCAAAAAAGAAAAGAAATATTTTAATAAATTTATGGTTTACTAGGTTAATAAATGAAATAAATATGTTTATTAAATGCTCTTTATTCAAATACTTATACTGCATTTATCTCATCTCATGTCTTGCCTTCAGATCTAAAATCTTCTTTTTTATTAATGGTTTTTTTATATCTTCTAGTTTTAATTTCTTAGAATTAATAATATATTTTTATTTGTCTATTTACGTTTGTTTATTTTGTTTAAATTTATAATTTATATTTATTTTATTATTTATATTTATATATTGTTGTTTTAAGGTGATTTTAAAATTTTGTTTATTTTTGTTTCAAGTTTATTTTTTGTTCAAATCTTGTTATTAATCAAAATCTTTTGCCTTAACTTCGAGAACCTAATTTTAGGGGATTTTTTTATATATTTTATTTTCTTCAAAAATATTTAACAAACAAACCTTCGTTTAAAACGAATCACATTCGTTTTAAGTCCATTACCTTAAGCGTTACAACTCTTATTTTAATTTACACAGATAAAATGTTATTTGTCCGTGAATTTAAAAAAAAAATGCTTAAATTCAATGAGCCGCGTTTACTTTTACAATTAAGTAACAATTGTTTATTTATATTTGAAATTGTATTTTTTCTCTCTTAAATGATAAGTTTTTAAGCAAAAACAAATATTTTCAAAATAATTTATTCAAAAATTAAAAAAAAAATCATATCCGTACCCACAAAGTAAATATTAACCCTTTATTACTGTCATTACAAAATAAAACAAAAACAAATTTTGTTTTAAAAACAAAAATGTTCATAGATATTAAATCTAGTAATTAAAATGGAATAACTACAAATGTCTATAGTCTATTCTTTAGTCTAATCATAAATCTAGTGTATATTCTAGTATATAGTCTATAGTCTAGTCTATAGTCTAGTCTATAGTCTAGTCTATAGTCTAGTCTATAGTCTAGTCTATAGTCTAGTCTATAATCTAGTCTATAGTCTAGTCTATAGTCTAGTCCATAGTCTAGTCTATAGTCTAGTCTATAGTCTAGTCTAGTCTAGTCTATAGTCTAGTCTATAGTCTAGTCTATAGTCTAGTCTATAGTCTAGTCTATAGTCTAGTCTATAGTCTAGTCTATAGTCTAGTCTATAGTCTAGTCTATAGTCTAGTCTATAGTCTAGTCTATAGTCTAGTCTATAGTCTGGTCTATAGTCTAGTCTATAGTCTAGTCTATAGTCTAGTCTATAGTATAGTCTATAGTCTAGTCTATAGTCTAGTCTATAGTCTAGTCTATAGTCTATAGTCTAGTCTACAGTATAGTCTATAGTCTAGTCTATAGTCTAGTCTATAGTCTATTCTATAGTCTAGTCTAGTCTATAGTCTAGTCTATAGTCTAGTCTATAGTCTAGTCTATAGTCTAGTCTATAGTCTAGTCTATAGTCTAGTCTATAGTCTAGTCTAGTCTATAGTCTAGTCTATAGTCTGGTCTATAGTCTAGTCTATAGTACAGTCTATAGTCTAGTCTATAGTCTAGTCTATAGTCTAGTCTATAGTCTATAGTTAGTCTATAGTCTAGTCTATAGTCTAGTCTATAGTCTAGTCTATAGTCTAGTCTATAGTCTAGTCTATAGTCTAGTCTATAGTCTAGTCTATAGTCTAGTCTATAGTCTAGTCTATAGTCTAGTCTATAGTCTAGTCTATAGTCTAGTCTATAGTCTAGTCTATAGTCTAGTCTATAGTCTAGTCTATAGTCTAGTCTATAGTCTAGTCTATAGTCTAGTCTATAGTCTAGTCTATAGTCTAGTCTATAGTCTAGTCTATAGTCTAGTCTATAGTCTAGTCTATAGTCTGGTCTATAGTCCAGTCTATGGTCTATAGTCTAGTCTATGGTCTATAGTCTAGTCTATAGTCTGGTCTATAGTCTAGTCTATAGTCTAGTCTATAGTCTAGTCTATAGTCTAGTCTATAGTCTAGTCTATAGTCTAGTCTATAGTCTAGTCTATAGTCTAGTTTATAGTCTAGTCTGGTCAATAGTCTAGTCTATAATCTGGTCTATAGTCTAGTCTATAGTCTAGTCTATAGTCCAGTCTATAGTCTAGTCTATAGTCTGGTCTATAGTCCAGTCTATGGTCTATAGTCTAGTCTATAGTCTGGTCTATAGTCTAGTCTATAGTCTAGTCTATAGTCTAGTCTATAGTCTAGTCTATAGTCTAGTCTATAGTCTAGTCTATAGTCTAGTTTATAGTCTAGTCTGGTCAATAGTCTAGTCTTTAGTCTAGTCTATAATCTGGTCTATAGTCTAGTACATAGTCTAGTCTATAGTCTAGTCTATAGTCTATATATAGCCCTATTGCCAATCAAAACAAAAATTTCACTTTTATTGGCGATAGGGGTGAATCAATCAAAATTTCATGTGAAATATGTCCCCTTTTCACTTTTTTCGTTCACTAACTTGTTTGGCGTAAAACAATTTCCCCTGTTAGAATTTTGTAAACAATGAACAGCTGTTGCATACAAAATTAACTATTGTGAATGAATTGCATACGACAAGTTCACGATAGCAAATTTTTCCTTCGAGGGGAATGACAATTTCAAAGGAACAACAATTTCACTTCTCTTGGCACTGGGGGTAATAGTATCTTCCTCTTTAACCTAATCTAATCTAATTTTTTTCATATATACACTTTTTTTGGCGTATTATCCAATGAGAATATTTGATATATACATAATAGTATTTGCAGTGTCATCGGCCAATTTAGCAAATATGACCAACATTTTATGGCTAAAATAATATAATTACTTTTCTAATTAATGATTTATTTATTCAAATTTATAATTGTGTGATTAAATTTTTCACATCTACTGGAAAGCAGATATTAGGGACTTTTTTATAATATTATATTCAAACGAAAATAACAAAGTTTTTTTTTTTTTTTTAAATCAGAGAAAAATTTTATTAGTTCCACAGCTAGTTTAAAAACACATCAGATAACAATTGTAAATGAGATTTATCATTTGATGTTCCAAAAGACCAATAATAAAATTCGATTATCGGAAAAGCTTAAGATTTTATTTCGGTTTCAGAAAAGCTAAATTATTTGAAATTCCTAAAAGAAATTGTAATTGTTTTAAATTTATTAATATTTATCCTACACCACTATAGTGCGTTTGCACCCAAAATTTTTGTTCCTACAACCACCTTAAGTATACCAATCGACTCGAAATCACTTTCTGAGTCCATTAATCTATGTCCGTCTGTTGCACTGTACATTTGGCACATACTTTTCTCCTGGTCCAACCTATTGAAAATGGTTAAAATCGATCCATTATTTCATCTAGACCTCATACAAGGTTTAGGGGGGTAGAATAATTATATTAAATGTTTTAGTATCTTTACAAAAATCGTTTAAATTTGGTTTTATAAAAGTCTAAATGATACTGCCAATTTTCGTAATGATCAGCCCCCATACAAAGGTCCCTCTAGAAAATCACTAGAAGGTCAATAATTCACTTATAAACTTAATGAAATTCTGCATAAATAATTTAAATGTAAATCACGCTACCATTATTTATTAGGCCATATACATATAGCCTTTCCCCCATATAACAACTCTTTCGGAAAATCACTTTTTTTGTTAAAATAAATTTGAAATATTTCAAAATTAAGGTAAAAACCACATACTGAAATGCTTTGTTAGAAAAAATAATCCAAATTATTAATATAACCACTGGTATAGGTCGGACATGCCCGACTATACATTCTTACTTGTTTAATTCTATTTCGAATTCGGAAGAGAACAATAGTTGTGTTTTTTATAATAAATAAATTTAATTTTTATTTGGAACTAGTATTGATGCGTTCTTTTGGAACCAATACTGTGTCCGGCAACATTCTACAATAAGTCCTGCCGCTCCCACGACAATTATGTAGTTCATGACTACGGAACGACCCGATTCTTTTCACTTTTATTAAAAAATTAAAAATTTTAACTTTTATTAATTATATTTATTATATTCCAAATTTCATAAATTTATTAGTAATAAATTTAAAAGATCCTTCTTTAATTTTAAAAATATTATAATAAACACTTTTTAAGTCTGAATCTAGTGTTTACTTCTTTAAAAAACCATCGATCTATAGTGACTCGCAATTTTACAGTTTTGGCTTTCCTTTGGCTTAATATTAATATTATTTATTTACTTTTTATTACTATGTATTTTATTTATTATTTATATTATTAATAAAAATTTTAAATTACTTTTTGATAAGAAAATCTTTGCAACACATTTTCTCTCAAATATCTCTAAGGATAATGATAATATTCAACCGTTATCACGCATACAGAGAGTAATCGTTTTCGTTTTTGTTTATTTCTGTTATTATAAATTGAAATTTCGTTCGATTTTTTTTTTAACACAAATAAATTAATTGTTTTATATATTTTCTTTTAATTTTAATATTATTTTATTATAAATAACGCGTCGTAGTGATATATTTAAAAGATTTTCTTTTTTCTCCAAGTTTAATTTTTGACCCGTACGAACTTTTCGCCACGACGTTGATCATTCAAATATTGAAACGGTTTTTTTTCGGATGACATAAAAGTTCGTTTGCAAATACACGGTTCATCTGTCTGCGTCTCCAAACTATTGTATTTTTTTCGAATAAAAAAAATATTTGATTTTTTTCCATCATATACAGTAGGACCTTGATTAACCGTGATTCGATTATCCGGCAACATCAATTATCCGGGATGGAAAAATAAATTTTTTTGCATCGACTTAATTTTATTTTGGATTGACTTAAATTTTTCTGCATCGTTTAACCGTTATTACCTCTATTATCCGTGATTATAAGCAAAATTCTATTTTTTAACAACCATGTACAATTAGAACAAATCCACTGTTTACTGTTTTCTGACAAAATAATTTTTTTTTATATTTTTAAAACATGTATGAATATAAAATCCTTGAATTATTTAGTTTTTATATAAATATACATATACATTTATTAATTAATAAAAATATCTATTAAAAAACTAGCCAAAAATGTCACTCAATTAACCAGGAAAATCGATTATACAGAATGCTTCCGGTCCCCACCATCACGGAAAATCGAGGTCCCACTGTACATACATTTGCCCATACATTCTTATGTATGTTTGATAGTATTTATATGATCGTAAACGATTTTTTATTGTATTATAACTCGACAATTTGTTTTTATTTAAACTTTAGTCGCATTTTAATCCATCGCAATACTTGTTTTTTTGTGTAAATTTTTCTCATTTTCGTTGATTTTTCTTCATTTACATTTATTTAGACAAACATCATCAACGAATACTACGAGAAATTTACTACAACAAAAGTAAAAAAAAATGTTGCACAGTGGGACTACGTTCTTTTAGTTTTTAGATTTCTTTATTATCGAAAGATTTATATTCATATACAAAGCTTGAAATTGTTAATCTACCTCTTAGCTTGGACTAAGTGTGTCATAACAGGGATTTTTAATAATTTAAGTCTGTCTCCAATGTATTATATAAGGGGGTTTGTCTTTGAAAAAGGCTGATCTCATCGATTAGACTTCCTTCAAATAGATGTGGACGATCTGCTCTGATCCTTTCCACCAAATCGTTACTACCACTAATCAATATAATTAACATCTTCAACTTTTATGGGGTTTCGTAAATGGAGTCTATAAATCACAATTGATTTTAGAACTAAGTTAATCTCCAATATTAACTGCGGTACCTTAGCTCAATCTACGGCCTTTTTATTTTATCTGGTTTGTCGCTGAAAAGGTGTAATATTATCACTTCAAGAATCCAAATCGTTCCTAAACGCAAACAAATATGGAGATAAATAAACATTCAGCCTCATCGACTGAATATATTTTTAAACCCTACACCACTATAGTGGGGAGGGGTATTATGCGTTTGTGCTAATGTTTATAACGCACAAAAATATTGCTCCTACACCCACGTTAAAGTATACCGATCTGAGTCGATTAAGACTGTCCGTTCGGCTGGCTGGCTGTCCATGTAAACCCACAATTTTCAAGATATTTTCATAAAATTTGGACCATACGTTTTTTTTTTGGGTACAAGGACGATGCCTGTTAAATTGTTGAAATCGGTCCATTATTTCCCCTAGCCCCCATACAACCTGGCCTTCCGATTTGGAGTTTTTAACTCATAAATACGTCAAATATATTACTATCTCATCAAAAATTGGCACAACTATGTTTTATGTAGGCATAAATGGCCATGCCGATTTTTGTAATGACTTGTAAACATAACTAACCTTTATATTAAATACATCCCTCCTCCCAATTTGTTGAAGATCTGCCCATATTTGACCCTAACTCCCATATATAAAGCCTCTTTTAGAAATTTTGTGTTTCAACAATAAACTGCTTAAATACATCGGAATTAAGGTAAAATTCAACATAAAAATTTCTATATGAAAAATAAATAATTTTTAAAATATACTCATGGTGTAGGGTATCATATAGTCGGCCATGCCTATATATATATATATACTTTCCCACTTTTTTATCTTGAAGTCTGAGGATATAGAAGTCTAGAACTTCTTGGAGGTGTCCAAACGAGATCTTTACAAATTTCACTTAAGGAATGATTTCCTTGACACCACTAAACTTCTGAAGTTAGTAAGTTAGGTTAGTTAGACAGTTAGTTAGTTAGCTAGCTAGTTAGTTAGTTAGATAGTAAGTTAGTAGTAGTTAGTTAGTTAGTTAGTTAGTTAGTTAGTTAGTTAGTTAGTTAGTTAGTTAGTTAGTTAGTTAGTTAGTTAGTTTGTTAGTTAGTAGTAGTTAGTTAGTTAGTTAGTTAGTTAGTTAGTTAGTTAGTTAGTTAGTTGTTAGTTAGTTAGTTAGTAGTTAGTTAGTTGTAGTTAGTTAGTTAGTTAGTAGTTAGTTAGTTAGTTAGTTAGTTAGTAGTTAGTTCGTTAGTAGTTAGTTAGTTAGTTAGTTAGTTAGTTAGTAGTTAGTTAGTTGTTAGTTAGTTAGTTAGTTAGTAGTTAGTTAGTTAGTTAGTTAGTAGTTAGTTAGTTAGTTAGTTAGTTAGTTAGTTAGTTAGTTAGTTAGTTAGTTAGTTAGTTAGTAGTTAGTTAGTTAGTTAGTTAGTTAGTAGTTAGTTAGTTAGTTAGTTAGTTAGTAGTTAGTTAGTTAGTTAGTTAGTTAGTAGTTGTAGTAGTTAGTTAGTTAGTTAGTTAGTTAGTTAGTTAGTTAGTTAGTTAGTTAGTTAGTTAGTTAGTTAGTTAGTTAGTTAGTTAGTTAGTTAGTTAGTTAGTTAGTTAGTTAGTTAGTTAGTTAGTTAGTTAGTTAGTTAGTTAGTTAGTTAGTTAGTTAGTAGTTAGTTAGTTAGTTAGTTAGTTAGTTAGTTAGTTAGTTAGTTAGTTAGTTAGTTAGTTAGTTAGTTAGTTAGTTAGTTAGTTAGTTAGTTAGTTAGTTAGTTAGTTAGTTAGTTAGTTAGTTAGTTAGTTAGTTAGTTAGTTAGTTAGTTAGTTAGTTAGTTAGTTAGTTAGTTAGTTAGTTAGTTAGTTAGTTAGTTAGTTAGTTAGTTAGTTAGTTAGTTAGTTAGTTAGTTAGTTAGTTAGTTAGTTAGTTAGTTAGTTAGTTAGTTAGTTAGTTAGTTAGTTAGTTAGTTAGTTAGTTAGTTAGTTAGTTATTTTAAAAGGAGAAAGCAAGTGGAAGCCGGTCTTCGAGTACTATAATATGAACAGGGATGCAATATTGTAGTCAATCGGGCTAAAACTGATACTGGCACCGTTTAGCTGAAGATATAAAATCATAGAATTTCGACCACTTCCATTCGATGCTACAGTTTACAGTTTTCAAAGGAAGCTAACTATTTTCGCGACATTTTGGATTTTAAATTCTCGTGGAAACGTAATGATCACGATCGAAATTCGGATAAAGGTAGAGGCTTAAACCTTAAATTGTTCGCTGGCTATACACAGCGGTCATAAGACCTATTCTGACCTACATATGTTTTACTAGTCAGGTGAAAGCCAAATTACATCTAACTACTATATACCAGGTACATGGTCTTGCTATTACAGGCGCTATTACCTCAACGCTTTAGGTCAGTCTGAAGGTAATGCTACAAGATGCGATCTCATTCTACATCGAGGATTTCGTAATCGTCGGTATTACAAGGAGAAATATTCTAATGTCTGTACTATTTTCAGGCTGAACATTCGAAAACTCTCGAGACAGTCTTGTAAAACTAAAGGCTCTCGTCTCGAACATAGAAATATATTTTCAATTGCCTTGGCGCTCTGTCGAATTGATTTGGGTTCTAGGGCAAGAGGGAATTCATTGGAAAAAATTTCTAAAATATCATCCTTAGACAAAACTGTTTAGCAAAATAATATGGCTATACTCACGTGGTTCTAGTTTTACAGAAAAATACCTTGACTTGAAAGAAATTCATTAAGGCTCATTACTGGGAACGTAACAGTTATAGCAGAAGTGGTTTAGATGAGGAAAATATTGTCCGCTCCACAAGAGTGCAGACTGAGATAACTTATGACAAGCTTCTTTCGTGATCTGGACTGTATCAAGGATGTTTCACTAACAAATCTTAACAAAGTCGTTATAGGTACCGGATAGTTGTGTCTGAGACCGTAGGAATAAAATTACTGATTAGATTCGGAATAAAATTACTGACAAATCGCGAGCTTTCCACACAGCCTAACTTAACTCCTCTTTTGTTAATTTACATGGTAATTACTGAAGTGTCCTTTAATTTTATAAGATTTATACTTAATATATAATTTAATATATAATCTTATATTTAATATATAATCTGTGCCACAGTGTTTCCACACACACACACGCACACACACATATGTATACATTTCTATGTATCTTATTAAATAGTTGTTGTTATTATATTTTCATATAACGGTAACAAAAAATAACGTTTTTTTTTCTATACGATCATTTGTTTATTTTTTTGTTATTATTGTACAAGTATTTAAAATGTAGCGGTATATAAATTTCCATTTATCTCTTTTGTATGTCTGTCTGTCTGTCCGCATGTCGCCGCTTCTTAAACTCCCCCACTTTGTTTTATCTTCATCCTCTTGTAAGTACAATGTCTGTCTCAAACAACAATTTAGTGAAAACAATTACACTTAGTTTTTGTTGCTGTTGTTGTTTTATTGCAAATTAATTGTTTAAACATGTGAATTTTTGTCAATTTTTATCAATGTTAAATATTGGAAACGAACATAAAAAAATTTAGTTTTCATTCATTAATTAAGTTTTCAAAAAGTTTATGCAATTTTGTGTTGTAAACAAAAATTTTTAATGAACTTCAAACTCATTTGAATACAAACCAAATTTGTTCGTACAAAATTTGTTTTTCTCACCTAAAAAAGATGTTTAAAATAGAATTAACATGATTGAATCTTGTTTTTTATTTTTAATTATTCTAGATTTTTTGCAATAAATATTACATTTTCCAATTAATTAAAATGCGGGGAAATTTAGAAAATTCTATTTTAAATTGTTTATCTAAAAACTTTTGTAATGGGAAAATTCAGAAATGTTAAGAAAAATTTGTAAAACAGATTACATGGATGGAAAGTTCTATGTCCTAATAATGAAATTCTTATTATTCTTAGTACAGAATCGATCTTGTGTTTTCTTTGCTGTCCCAGTTTACTGTCGATACTATGGCGACGCTCAGTACTCTGCGCGTTTGTTTATCGGTAATTCTGTATTGAAATAGGTCATTTCCAGAACATAAATTTGCCATAAAATTCTGTAAATTTAGTTGGGTCCCGAATGTTGGGTCACCAATGTATAGTTTCGGAATTCGAATGATGACCATTGTATAGTTTCGGAATTCGAATGATGACCAGTGTATAGTTTTGGAATTCGAATAATGATCAATGTATAGTTTCGGAATTCGTATGATGCCCAATGTATAGTTTCGGAATTCGAATGATGACCAATGTATAGCTTCGGACTTCGAATGATGACTAATGTATAATTTCGGAATGTATAGTTTTGGAATTCGAATGATGACCAATGTATAGTTTCGGAATTCGAATGATAGATAGATAGATAGATAGATAGATAGATAGATAGATAGATAGATAGATAGATAGATAGATAGATAGATAGATAGATAGATAGATAGATAGATAGATAGATAGATAGATAGATAGATAGATAGATAGATAGATAGATAGATAGATAGATAGATAGATAGATAGATAGATAGATAGATAGATAGATAGATAGATAGATAGATAGATAGATAGATAGATAGATAGATAGATAGATAGATAGATAGATAGATAGATAGATAGATAGATAGATAGATAGATAGATAGATAGATAGATAGATAGATAGATAGATAGATAGATAGATAGATAGATAGATAGATAGATAGATAGATAGATAGATAGATAGATAGATAGATAGATAGATAGATAGATAGATAGATAGATAGATAGATAGATAGATAGATAGATAGATAGATAGATAGATAGATAGATAGATAGATAGATAGATAGATAGATAGATAGATAGATAGATAGATAGATAGATAGATAGATAGATAGATAGATAGATAGATAGATAGATAGATAGATAGATAGATAGATAGATAGATAGATAGATAGATAGATAGATAGATAGATAGATAGATAGATAGATAGATAAGATAGATAGATAGATAGATAGATAGATAGATAGATAGATAGATAGATAGATAGATAGATAGATAGATAGATAGATAGATAGATAGATAGATAGATAGATAGATAGATAGATAGATAGATAGATAGATTGATTGATTGATTGACTGACTGACTGATTCATTGATTGATATTATATTAGAGATATCTCTGAAGCAACAATTGTATAGCCGTTTCTCTAAATTAAATTTCCTTATAAAATCCAGATAATATTAATAAAATATCAGATGAATATAGTTTAAAATCAATTCAAAAGTGAAGATAATAAATTTGAAAATATCATATTTGGAACGATGACTAAACAGTATTTAAAAATAAGACAATACAAAAATCGACACCTTTCCTTTTCGAAAAAGACTAGTCAGACAATCATACACACAATTAAAGCAAAATTTAAATAATGATGTCGTCATACATCAAAGAAGTACAAAAACGAAACAGGCTTTTTTGATAAATTATATATCATGTAAAACACTATAAATCATTATATGGGAGAAATGTTAAGATTAAACCATTTATGGCCTTCAATATTAATTAAATCATTGCTTATTTTGTAAACAAACGCTTGTAAAAATTTGTTTATACAAAATTTAAAATAATTATGAATTAGCAAATAACATTTCTTAAACGCAAAACAGCATCTGATCATGACCTAAGTCATGTTTATTCCTTAGTCTACTGAAAAACATAAATACTTATTCGTTTTAAAATGATGTAAAAAAAGTTCTGAAACAAGTTTTACATAATTAACCCCTTTAAAAAAATGCGTAAATTTGTTTACGAGCATAAATTAAAAAATCTAGTAAACGGAAAATAAACATTTATTTGGCCAATAAACATTAGACAGCAAGCAGCACTGCAAGAAATTATAAACGACGTTATAAGAAATATTTTGATTACGTTTATGTTTGAAAAAGTCATTATGATTGATTGTCATTAACATATAGGGGGGGTTTTAAGTTGAATAGCTGCGAAATTTGTTTGGTTGTCGTTTTGCAAAGCAACACCAAAATAAAAATAAATACATTTTTCAAAATCAGGTTTTTACGCTTTTTGTTTTTATTAATACTCAGTATGTCACTAGTTAGAAATACTTTGTACATTGAATTTCAAAAATTGGCCAATAAAATAAAAATCCTACGCTTGAAAATGACGTTGTTTTTGACAACACTCTATAAGGCACGAGTTCGTATAAGTATTTTGAACTTTGTAATATTGTAAAATGCAAAGTAGAAAAGAAATTTGGAGAATTTGTTTATGGTAAGGCAAATTTGTTTGGCTTATGAAACAAATGATTGATATTATTGCTATAAATCAAATACTTATAAATTGATAGAGTACATTTAAAATTTTCCCAGCAAAAACTTTCCATTTTTTAATATTTTTTTCTTTTTCTTTATAGGTTTTGTTTCCTTTGATCTTTGCCGAAATGCTGGGTAAATGTGATGTGGAGGCTAATGTAGAGGGTGGTGGCAGTTCTGGTCAAGCTGGCGCTATACGTTGGGGTATCTCCATGTGCTTGCGCAGCTTTGTTGATCAAGAAATGATTGAATCGATGCGCTTAGGTAAATATTGTATTTTACAAATAATTTTGTTTTATTTCTACTTTTTATATTGAGAACAAAAATTTATTGACTTTAATTAAAATGCATTTTGCATTATTTTTTGTGTAATTTTAGCTGGTCTTCTAACACGTGATTATCGTCGCCGTGAACGTAAGAAGTTTGGCCAAGAAGGTGCCCGCCGCAAATACACCTGGAAGAAACGTTAAATTTGTTTTTGTTTTGTCTGTGGTTTATGTATGTTGCAAAATGTTGTTAATAAAGTTTACATTTTATTTAAAGGTTTTAAACCCAATATTTCCATGCCTTGTTTAAGTATTGTTTTAGAGGTTTGAAAGAGTAAGAGACGATGTTGTTGTTTCTCGTAGTTAGTTTCTGTTTTGACGGGCAAGCATTTAAGGGCACGACTGGTGGTGTTGCTGAAAAGAAATTTAGTTAATTTAATATTTTTAAGAAAATAATCAAATTCTCTTATTTTGGTATATTTACCTTAAGGAAAATAAATAGTTTACTAAAATGCAAGCTTCCAACTGCTCTTTAGCCTGCCATAGTATTTGTGGAAATCTAGAAATTTCATTTAGCAGTTCATATGCCTCTGGTTCGGCTAGATTTTTCCATGAAAACTGTAAATTGTCGATATTTATATTACAGTTTTGTTCGATTAAGTTATTTAATCTACAGTGTGTATATTGAAGTTTTATGCCCGTATCACCATTAACTTGTAACGCCTTATCCCAAGAGAACTCATAATCCCTCTGACGTCTTTGTTTTAAATCATTTATTATAACAGCAGATACTCCCAAGATATCAGCCACTTCTGATGAGGTTATATCAACCTTTGTAGCTGTAAACAGACAATAAATACATTTATTAACACATTTTAAACATTATTTTTTTAAACAAAAACATCTACTTACTAGGACTTTTTAGTTGTTTTTCATGCATAATATCTCTTGCTTCATCCAGCAAATCTTTAAGAAACACCGCTTGTCCCTTGCGCGTACTCATGCCATGAATACGACCAAATTTTACATGTTTCACTTTAGATTCTTTAATTTCATCACTCAATCTCGAAGTGGTTTGAAAACAAGCCTTAAAATGATCCGTCTGACCATTTTCCACAATATAGAAAATATTTTCAAATTTAAATCGTTGCCATCTATCCAAAAGAGCGGCAATATCTCGAGCTAAATACAAAGTAGAACCATCACTTTTTATAACCGGTACACGACGTTTATCTACCAACACAACTTTACGACCATCTTTTTCGGGTAACAATAAGTTTTTCTCCTCTAGTTTCTGCAAAACTGCTGAAATTTGCTTCTGACTGTACTGAGACTCCCAATCATAAACATCGAATGTGACACCCAAACGTTGATAAACTGCTTCCAGGTTTTTAATTGTGTACTCCCTATAATTCTGCCACTGTTTGCTGAGCTCTGTTGACTGTTGGTCACTTTCCAATTCTTTGAAATAATCTCTCGCCTTCTGAGCTATAGAAGTATCTGTTTCTGCCTCCTTGTTGGCCGTGACATAAGCTTTATACAAAGTTTCTATGGGATTTTCTTGCATTTGTTGTTCTGTCACCTGTAGTAATTCTACGCCCACCTGCAGCAAGCCAAATTGTGTGCCCCAATCACCCAAATAGTTCATTTTTGTCACAGAATAACCCAGATTTTGATGCAGATTAGCTAAAACATTACCTATTATTGTGGAACGTATATGGCCCACATGAAATGGTTTAGCTATATTGGGAGAACTATATTCAAATACCATATGTTCAGCATGTTTAGGTTGATCTATAAAAACATTTTCCCTTAATAACGTTTCCATATATGCCGATTCTTTTAAAGTAAATTCTATTTTGGCTTGAATTTTACCATTTGCTGGTATAAATTTTGTACTTTCCACCAAATTCTGGTCATAATTTAAATTTCCTACTTCTTTTAAAAGTTCTTCATTGTGTTTTGCGTTACCCTTTAATGACCACTGCAATGCCGGTTTTCCATTGGTGGCTGCAGCTTTCAAAGGAACTTCTAGCTCATAGTAGACATTGTGGTGTTTTACTAATTGCGTGATCTGTTTACAAATGTAGATAATAATTTAATTATTTATTGTAATTTATTGGTATTATTTATAAATTCTTTTTAATTTATAAAATCATTAAAATTACCTTATCACTTATGGACTTACGTATTAAACTTGACATTTTGCTGTTGTTTTTTGTCGCTATTTTGTTGGCCAGCTGTTTTTGACAGTTGCATTGAGTTATTTTGAGTGAAATTTTGCATTGTTGTTGCATTGAGTGCTTTTTATAAAATAGTTGGGATTTTAAGGGAGATGCCAGATTGCTAAATTTTCTACATAGAGGGTTAAGTCCAATGAATTTATTTAAGAAATAGAATTATTTATTAAACAAACCAGGACTGATTTTTCTAATAAAGATTCGAAATAATTCTTTAATTATTTTATATAATAAGTTTGCTATTGTATTAGATATGTAAATAAGACATTTCTGTCTCGCTGACTGACATAAAATTTTATAAAAATAATATAAAATTTAATATAAAATAACGGTATCAGAATTGTAGCGATAACTTATTAAATATATTATTTTTAATACTTTTGTGTTAGCTTATATTTGTTTGATGTGCGAGCAAAAACAAAAAATATTAACAAAAAAATAATAGAATGACGTTTTGCATATTTCTATTAATAACTAATACGAGCAAAAACATGGCTATATTTATTTATTGTTATTTTCGATGCAAAATGAGTACGGGTTGTTATTTTTATTTTAATAAATCCCTTAAAACTAATAACGGATTACATCTGGCAACACAACATTCTCGAAATTTAATAAAAATGAGAGAGAAATTAATAAAAGTGATGCCAAGTTATTGTATCTTGAAAAAGAGACCTGTGCCGATTCGGCTTAAAAAACGCCGTTGAAAATGTTTCAGGCTAAGACGGCTGGAAAATATCTGGCACATTTTATAAAGTTTTACTAAATTAATGGAATTTTACTATATAAAATACATTTATATTAATTCAAGCAACTTTTACTATTTCATATAATAAGCAGCTTCGTTGAAATTTTGCCGGCTTAGTCCAAAAATTAAAATCATATATATCATACCTATATCTGTATACTTAGCCGACTTATAACCGTTTTGGCCAGCCGCCGGAGTCTTTTATATCAGAAGTAGGGTTTTCAAATTCGTTTTTTGGTTCGCGGAATCGGGGAAAATATTAACATTGCCGGAAAACCGTGAATTCCCGATAAAATAAAAAAATAAATTAAAAAAGCTAAAGTTTCCGAGATGTTTTATTGAATTTTTTAACTTTTAGATAACTTTGCTACCCTAAAAATAATTTGTAATTTATTCATATGGGAGGTGCCAAGTTTCCATTGATATTCCATCGATTTACTTCAAAATGTTCACATTGATCTCAAAGTTTTAGTGTAAAGTTTGAGGATTTCTACTTAATTCATATTAGAGGTTCCTACCCCCCTAGTAAGAGTCACCCCATTTTCCCCAAAATGTTCAAATAAATGTTAAATTTCTTCCTGCAAAATTTTAAGATTTTAGGTCTAATAGTTTCCCAGACAAACGAAATTGTGTATTTAATTCATATGGGTGATGCTACGCCCCCTATTGCTAGTCCTCCAATTTATTACACAAATGTTCCCATTGATCTTTCTCAGATATACGAATTTTTCTATTTAACTCATATAGTGTTGAATGTCTACTTGAAATTTTTAAATAAAAAGTATCCTATAGCTTCTTCCAGACACACAGGAAGAAATTACAAGAAAATCACATTCATTTTTATATATATAGATAGAAGATAGAAAATAGATATGTAAAAAATCTCCACTAAGTGGAGTCCACTTTTTAAATATTTCCCTACAAGAACAGTGACAGTCATTTGATAGGTCATTTGACTGGCACTACTGATGTATTATTTCTATCACAGCGTAAAGCAAAGTTTCTATCAGTTTCTTAAGGCAAATGGACAAAAGTGATGGAAACATTTGTGTACATGTGATTTTTCTTCTCCCTTGCACTTATGAATTCTATCGACTTTAAAACATATATTTGAGGAGCTCACTCTTTTGTTGTTTACTAACCAAGGATGACATAAATATTAGTCAGGATTGACTGATCATGCTTGATGGATATATCCATCACAGTTAACAAATTAAAAATGATGTATTTATCGGTCATTGTTGACTAATCATATGTGATGAATATATCCGTCAAATGTGACGGCTATACCAATTTATAATAAAACACAATTTATTATTATTATAAGATATATATTTGTTAATTTTATTAATATAATAAGCATGTACATAAATTAACAATCATTTCACCATTTTACATACCTCGCAGGATCTTAAATCCGCTGATGCTCCTTTTAATTTGTGGAAATAAGTTGTCTGTAAGAAATACATATAAATATCGAAATATAAAAATTAAAAGTAAGTAATCATGTTACCATAGATTGATTAAGCTCCGAAGTGTTTATCTTCAGCTCCACTTCCTGCACTATTTTTAAATTCTGTTTATAATAATTCTCTTTATTTTCAATAATTTATAGACTTTGTAAATTTTGAGATTTTTCGCTTCATGATCTTTGGCTTTTACAGAAATAATTAATTTATAACGTCGAAATATATAACTCTAAAACACAGTACAGTCAAATGTAGTTGTTTCACTCTTTCATATGCAAATGAAACCCTTTACCACACATTGGGTACATTAACAGTCATTTTACCGGTCATTTGACTGTCATTATTGATGGAATTATCCATTAACTATTTTTTTTTAGCAATTTTATAAAAAAAATGTTGCAAGAGTGTTAGTGAAATCATTTTGTATGTGTTAGTTTCGGTCATACATTTCTTGTAGGGTTGCTTCCAAAATCCCAAAAACATTTAGCCGGCTTAAAGCCGATTTTATGCCGCCGCCGAAATGTTTAACGTAAACCCCCGCCGCCGTTAATGTTTGTGGGCGCAGGCCTCTGTTACTTTGCGCAAATAAAATTGGGAAAAATCGAATGAGCAGAAAAGAACTCCTGAAAAAAGAAAGAAAACTTTTTTAAATTAAAATATCTTGTATAATTACACAAGAATTTTACAAATAATTTAAAATTTATTAAGCAAAAGGCAATTGAAGAATAATTATAGCAAAATTATAACACTAGAATAGAAAAAATATAAAAAACAAACAGCGGAGTGAAAAAATCTGTATAAAACGAAAAGAAAAATTCCTGTAAGAAAAAAATTTTACAAAAGTAGTAAAAATACTAACAAAAAGTGATAAGAAAAATTTAAATACTAGAAAAAAAGTGAAGTAACTAATTATTACGTTAAAACTTAAGCAATTTATTGTTTAACGGTAAATAAATTAAACAATTTCGTAAAATTTGTTGTTTTAGAAGCCACGTATTGAGAGCACCCAACAAATGAAAAAAATATTGGATACCAAAAAACCAATATCAAAGAAATAGGTTCTTAAAAAAAGCAAAAAAGTGTAATGAATGAGAAAAATCAAATGAGAAAAAAACAACAAAATTGACAATTCTGTTGTCAAAAACACTCATTCACACACACAAACACATACTAGTGCGTGTCAATTAAAAGAAGGGAAAAAATCTGTAAAATAAAAATCAATAATTCTCAATAAGAATTTGTATTTATTAAAAATAAAAGAATAAATAAAAGCAATACAACAATAATAAGTGTAAATTAGTCAAGTAAATTTTGCAATAAATCAATAATTCCCACATATAATGGTTGTCATTTGATTTAGGGGGCGTGTGTGTATGATTTTTTCTTTCTCCACAACATGGAACCTTGATTTAATGGGTCATCACCATTACTTCTCTGCTTAAAAAATGCTGTGATTACATTTAAGTTAATTAATTTAGTTTTTATTTTATTTATCTCTCTCTCTTCCCATTAATTTTAGTTTGTAATCAAAGCTGGTACTTTGTTACGCGACAAAACAAATTGAATCAAAAGTAAAAAAATAGTGTTAAAAAAAAAACAATTTTGTACAATTTTTGTGTGTTTTTTTAAATAGAAGTTATAAAATAAAGCAGATTTCATCATGTCCATGGCTGGGCAAACAATCAACGACAGACTGTTGGCTGCCAGGCACAGTCTTGCCGGTCAAGGTCTGGCCAAATCAGTATGCAAGGCCACAACGGAAGAGTGCATTGGACCCAAGAAGAAACATTTAGATTGTAAGTAGAAACGTACATATAATTTCATTGCAAAAAAAGAGTAAACAAATTTACAAAGAAAATTTTGTTGCAAAATAATGAAAACATTTTCAACAATTATTTGAAATCAATTGATATTTATTAAATTAGTTTACATAATAGAAACTGTATTGCAAAAATGTGACTATTTTTCTGTAAATATTTTCCTTCTGTGGACTATTATGACGTTTTGTTGGTATTGGAAATGGAATTTTTGAAATTATTTTTACATTTTGCTAATTACCTATATGAAAATTAAGAAACAGAAATATCTAACGACAGTTAACGTGTTTGCTGCTTCTAAATTACAAAAGTCCATTTGTCAGTAATTCAGTCCATTCGTCTAGCTGTTAGTGTTGTATTCATGTAACCAATGTTATCAAAGTACAAGTTTCAGCATTAATTAGCAGAATCTTCAGGTTTTTATATGTTCTTTTCACCAAACAATCGACAGATTTGTTTACATATATATTCTGATGGATGTATGTATATATATGTATCAGTGAATGGGTTTAGTGGTGGTATGTAAAATTAAAATATTTCGGTTTAAAATCCCTTTAAAATCCAATGATGATTTTAGCATTTTACCATGCCGTACAAGCCGTTATTGACTATTAGAATCATGCAAGCCACATACATACATAGTATGTGGTTCCATATAAAGGCTCCTCTAAAAGATCTCATAAGAAGATGAGGAGGAGGTGATTGCTCATCTTTTATGTTATTGTCATGCTCTGAAAACTGTACGTTTATGGACACTAGGCAGGACATATTCTATATCTAGTGTGTGCATCCTTAGTTTTGTCAAATAAGATTTAAATAAATTAATTTAGAGACACGCTGTAATACGGTATTATTAAATTACACACCCAATAATTTTTATATAATAAAAAAATCTACTATAAATTATATATTTTACTGATTAAAAATATGTAGAGGCTATTGTATAATTACAACAATTATTATTCATATAGAAACTTTTTTTGATATACATATGTATTTTAAAATAATTCTTATTATTTTATTTATAATACATATAAACAATAATTTAAGATAAAAACAAAATTGATCATTATTATTTAAATATGACACGGACATATTTTTTATGTTCTATTATTATTATTAAATTAAAGGGCGTTCTAAAACAAATCGCATTAGCTAATTCATCATAAACACTGTTTTTGAAATCACTATTCACACATTCAACATTTTATTTTAGAAATTATGGAATTTGAATTATTTAATTATTTTCCAATATTTTTTTAAATCAAAAAAATCAGCCAAGTGAATATCAGGGGATATCTTTAGAATATTATTGTAATGAATAAAATATTCTTATCAGATAGAAATAGACTAGAATAGACTAGACTACAGACTAGACTATAGACTAGACTATAGACTAGACTATAGACTAGACTATAGACTAGACTATAGACTAGACTATAGACTAGACTATAGACTAGACTATAGACTAGACTATAGACTAGACTATAGACTAGACTATAGACTAGACTATAGACTAGACTATAGACTAGACTATAGACTAGACTATAGACTAGACTATAGACTAGACTATAGACTAGACTATAGACTAGACTATAGACTAGACTATAGACTAGACTATAGACTAGACTATAGACTAGACTATAGACTAGACTATAGACTAGACTATAGACTAGACTATAGACTAGACTATAGACTAGACTATAGACTAGACTATAGACTAGACTATAGACTAGACTATAGACTAGACTATAGACTAGACTATAGACTAGACTATAGACTAGACTATAGACTAGACTATAGACTAGACTATAGACTAGACTATAGACTAGACTATAGACTAGACTATAGACTAGACTATAGACTAGACTATAGACTAAACTATAGACTAAACTATAGACTAGACTATAGACTAGACTATAGACTAGACTATAGACTAGACTATAGACTAGACTATAGACTAGACTATAGACTAGACTATAGACTAGACTATAGACTAGACTATAGACTAGACTATAGACTAGACTATAGACTAGACTATGGACTAGACTATAGACTAGACTATAGACTAGACTATAGACTAGACTATAGACTAGACTATAGACTAGACTATAGACTAGACTATAGACTAGACTATAGACTAGACTATAGACTAGACTATAGACTAGACTATAGACTAGACTATAGACTAGACTATAGACTAGACTATAGACTAGACTATAGACTAGACTATAGACTAGACTATAGACTAGACTATAGACACCCGATATTCTTGGAGAATTCTTGAAGCGGGCTCTAATGACCGTTTACTATCAGTATATAAGAGAATATACACGCCCAATGTCTTCTGCTAATCAATTTGTTCTGTAGCTACTTTAATTATAATAACTTTAGACTAGATTATGCTACAGTTATCTGGCAACCAAATTGTCAGTTTTATATACATACATATATCCCATGTAAATTTGGATGGCATCTTCCCTAATGTAAGGAGTATTGTCATGGTAGGATATCTCTAGGATATACATATTTCATAGTCCATCGAAAACAGGAGTCTATTTTTAAAATGTTTAAGTGCAATTACCAAGAAAACCTATTTAACTAAAGAAATACTTTCCTAAATAACATCGTTTATAAATGTCATCAGTTTTAATTTTTTGTAATATGTTTGTACTTTAAATTGTTTCTGGCTCCTGCTAAACACAAAAAAAAAAAAATATAATCATTCAAGGATACTTAAGGAATTCCTTTATAAAACCTCAATTACAAACATATTTATGTAATAAACATACATACAGTTTTATTAATGGGAGTATACACATATCGTCACCTAAAATGCAAACGGCTCTATCTAACATTTTTAAAATTTTACAGGAGAAGCAAAAAACTATTTAAATTGAAAAGTTTGTTTCTATCAATGCGATTTATTTGTAGTAAATAAACAAATTGTTTAATAGTGAATCCTATCAGTTGTTATAATAGTTGACAATGGCGTATATAAAAATGGATAAATTGGACTTTTTACCTTTAATATTTAAATGTTTTTGTAGATAGGGCCTTTTGTTTTTTGTCAATACAATCGCTAATTTTGGTCGGAGGAGTCCAATTTTTTGTGTGTACATTTGTTTTGATGCAATACATTATAGTCAACAATAAAATCGATTTTGAATTTTTGGTTAGTTAGGGCCGTTTTAGGTGACGATATACACTTGTATGTATTTATATAATCTCACATAACAGCTAAATGTCCATTAGTCATTTCAATGGCCATACATCATCTTGGTCTGTCAAAGATTCTATTGTATACTAACATACACATGTTTGTTTGTGTTTGCACTTGTTAGTTTGTTTGTTTATTGGGCGAATTGCAGTCATATCATTTACTATGTATATTTATTTTTCCCTTTTTTTATACATCCATTCATTCATTCGACCAACCATCCATCCATCTTTGCTCTCTAATCGCACAGAGTGAAGTGTTGGTTCTTTTTATTATTATTATTATTTTTTTTGTAAAGTGTAAATGAACTTAATAAATACTTATCGTTAATACTTTGTTGCTCTTGTTGTAGCTGTTGCTGCCTTCAACAATTTTGTCGTTGTTGCTGTGGATGTATGCTTCGTAATAATTTAATTATCATCGAATTCTTTGTTAAAACAACAATGCAACAAATTTCACTTTCTTTAAACCAGCTGATGTCGTCGTCGCCGTCGTTTTATGTACTTGTACACTTTTTTTGTTTACAATATGTATTGTGTAAATAAATACACATATAATTGTACATACATGTTAAGTATGTAAACAATTTAATTCAACTCCTAACGGTATTTAGAAAAAAAATAATAATCAACAAAATTAATTCATTAAACAAAATTCACTCTTATGTACTCTTTTCATATAAATGAAATACAAATATACAAGTTTTTATATTTGTATACATACACTCTTTCTCATGTAATTGCGACAGAGCTGGAAATGTATAAATTATTTAATTACGTATGGGCAAACAATTTAAATGATTTATATTTATAAACAACTTTGCAATTACCATTATTTTTATATCTGGGGAGACTAATATACATACATACGTTTGTGCAGACGCTTGCAATGTTTGTATCCCCAAGTGGGACTCGAACTCGAGCCTGAGTTAATAAACTAACAAATTATGCAAATTTACTTTAAAAATTATACAAACTAGGACTTAACTGGTCTGTTGATAGAAAATTTGCCGCATATGGAGTAGAATCAATCCACGACAGGTCCTACACATTCCATTACATCTGTGCTGCTTACACGATATTAGCACGATCAGACTTTATTTGATAAAAATTAGGCCGGAGTTCGCGTTACGGTCAATGGATATTTTTTCCGCATCATGATCAATGTTTTTTGTTATAAAATATGGATCACATTCGTCCCTATTTATTTAAAAATAAAAGCAGAGTTTACGGTGCGATCAATGGAGATCAGTACTGCTCCATGATTCATTCAATTTATTGAGCATAATTTCTCTATAACTCAATTTCGAGAAATGGACCTTTCAATTGACATCCAAGGTTGTATAATTTGATATCTTTCGGTCCCTCCCGCAGGGAGCATGTTACCCTGAGGTGCTACCAGTACCTCTAGTTTGATGCGGATTATGAACTGGTGGAGTTAAATGTATCCTCGTCCTTACCTTGATAAGATTTAACCAGAGGTCGAACCAAAGAGCCTTTTAATGTGGTATCACGAAAGCCGGTAGAACGTAGGGTAGAGTTTCGGATTTTGTCTTGGTTATTGGAGAGGTCCCTTTGGGGTGCACGTGGTGGCTGCGCTTTAAACCCAGATTCGTGGGAAGAGAATATAGGGTACCAGATATAAAGTGTGTTCTATTTGTGTAAGATGAAAGGCTTATTTTGCAAAAAGACTAAAGGGCTCATGCACGGTAAAGTCTTTAATTTGGTATAAGTTCTATACTGTTGCCGTGACAAGTGTGACTGTGGGACTAAGCGTTGGAAGTGAGTTGGTGTTCAGTGTATGTATATAATATAGTGAAAACTTTGTTCTCTATGAGTGTGTCGAATGAATAAGAAGTGTGCTGGGTTGAACGGTGATGTATATAGGGTATCTAATACACGTGATACCATTGAATTTTTCTTAATTATCCATGTATGTATGTCCAGGGTTTACTATGCTCATACCAGATTTAAAGGGTGTTCTCTTTGAGTATGATAAAATTTCGGATTTGTGTTTCGGTATACCGAATACTTCTCTAGGTGCTGTTGCCGAAGCGATGTTCTTGCATCTCGGAAGTTAAGCAAAGGGGCAGCAGTGGACAGTGGTTAGATAGATTGAGTACTTGAGCAAAGTACTTGGGGACCGGCAGAACCAGAATGCTCTTCGTCAAGAGCAGTCGCAGTGGCCGTACACTCGAAATTAGTTTTAAATGTTAATTCCATAATTGCAAATGTTATTACTGAAAATTTTGCAATTTCTTTTCATTCTTACTTTCCCAATGTATTAATTCTTTTAAATAATTTCAATGATTTTTTGTAAACATTTGTTTTTGCCAATTTTTTCTTTTATTATTGGGAACATGAGTTTATTTGTGTGTGTGAGTTTGCCTACATTAAATCTACGTGTACAAGTCCAAGTAGTTGCATTTTAAAAATATTCAAGCCCTATGATTCGTCTTCTTCTACATTCATACCAATAACAGCAACAACTAACAAAAGCAACAATAGTTATCATCACATTGTATTTCTTCTTCCTTGTGCTTCACATTAACATTGCAAATACTACACACAATCTTAGAGTGCATTCAATATTCATACATACATATGTATATAATATATAGATTGGATGCATAAGTATTTTAAATCAAATGCCATGAAACTAAAGATATGAACGGGTGTGTGAACAATTTTCTTTTTAAAGAACAGAGGCGTTGCTCATTTTTATTATTTAAAAACTGGGACAGTTGTGTTTAGTTTTTGGCAGTAAAAATGCAAGTGTGTGGAAATTTAGTAGTATATTTTTATGCGTAAAATTTGTAATATTTTATTATAGATTTTTTAATGGGATTACCAAATATATGGGTTATAATTATTTGTATTTGATGTCATCTTGTAAACGTATGATTGATATTTGTTTCTTTTTGGTAATATTACACATACGCTACGCAAGTTTCCCTGGATAATTAATCATCCATTGTTATTCACTTTAAAATAGGAAATAAATAGTAAAACAGACAGAAGAAAGAGAGATATAGAGAGGGCGCTATGATGAAAAGGGGTGTGGGCGATTTATGCGGAGAAATAAAAGAAAAGTCCGTTATTGTGCTAAAATCTAGCAGATTGCATAGGTTATACTCAGCAATGCTCCTCAGTGCGTCATGGAACCTATTCGCTAGCCACTTCTATCTAGAACTCTGTATGAAAAATTATGTGCTCAAACGTCTCGAACTTTTGTAGCATATGCATGCATAACCTAAAAATGTCCGGAACATTGCCCATTTAAACATCTATAAGAGTATTGTCTAGTATCTTGGTTGTATCCTATCAAGTCTTGTCCTAATGACCTTAGACTAGTTGTAATCTGTTATACTATTCCAGGACTTATTCGAGGAATCTAACAGAGATCATTCTATAGTAATGAAATAGGGTTGGTTTTACACCATGTTATTTAGGTCTAGGTAAGAAACATGTATGGCAAGTTCTTCCGTAACACCAAAATAATGTGATTTATTATCAATTCCGTTGCTTTCCATATCGCTAGAATCTTCGCTTGGCCTTGTGTAGTGATATCAGATTAAATCTACATATCTATGACGAATTTCTTGGACCAGCATTCAGGTGATGGCCCCTACTTATGTGGAGCATTGTGTTGCCACAAGGAAAATATGTTCTGGGAGTGAGTAGTGTTTGTTAACAATTGATTTAGATCTTCTTACATAGTAAGTGGAAAGGAATACTTCTGCTAGAAGTTTATTCGAAATACGATTGTGTTGTGTGTTATGCGGTTCACTGGACAATCTACCACAAATGTGTATGTTATCGAAGAAAAACGTGTGTTGCATAAGAATATGCTTTTCTCGGTAACAAGTTCTACGTTGGTACTGTCACCGGTAAGTAACTTCGACGTACCTTCCGGCCCATGTATGATAGTTGTATTCCATTTAAGTAAAGTTAAGCATTTACACCGTTGTAGAAAACCGAGAGATTTGAAGGCTTCTTTCGACACTTGAAAAATGTGTTTGGTTCAGCGGACATCGCACTGTATTTTCATGTTCAGATCATTAAGAGTTTTTGATTCCTTTAATAAACCGATAAATATATGTAGATGAAACATTATTTGCCATGAACTTGTGTGTTAGAAAACAACATTCAGTCTAGGGGTGTCCCTATTAACACAACTCCATTCAGAGATTGTTATCAATTCGTGATTAAGGGATTAATTTCATCGGTAAAAGATTAGACAGATTGGGAATGTTGGCATAGGAGGTAGGGTGGGGAAAGATAGGTCAACATTCTTTTTGTGTAAACTTTGCAATACATTTTTCTGTGTTTATCAAAGGCTTATGTTACAAATGATTGGATTCGGTAAAACTTTAGATCTTTTGCTATGTTTATGAAAGTCAGTATTGATTTTTTAATATAACTTATATACTTAGTACCCTGTATTTCTTTACTTTTTGTATAACTGTTATTAACCATATTTTCTTTACTCTATTTGTTGGCATTGTATTCCTTTAGTCTCCCATCTCCCAAACAAGACATGAATGCACCCACTTTTGCTTTTTTTCCCAAACCTAGTAATCGTAGTAGTAAATGTGGTTGTGGAATCTTTACAATGTTTTTCTTTAATATTACGTCACTCATACATGTACATAACGACATTTACATAAAAATGTAACTGTTGGCATAAATATGTATACGATAGACTATAAACTTTATGTAAATGTGTGAGTGTATTGCATTTTTTTTTCATTGAAAATGCCAATTTCTTTTAACCTATTTATTTCTTATAGCAATATGTATGTATATATTTCACTTTTTTCGTGGTTATTGATGAGACAACAATTTACATTTTGTTTAGTAATTTTTTTATTATTCATAAATTTATTTAGATGTTTTTATTTTTGGAAAGATATTGGGTTCACACCAAAACACCAACAACAAGAAAAATTAAATAAAATTATTTCCCTTGGGTATTGTTAGAGTTGGTTTTATTTGCATAATTTTATGTCGCCTTTTTTACTCCTTTTTTAATGCCATCATTTATTTGAAGTACACTCTTATATAAATAAGCAAATAAAACCAACTGCTCCTAGAGCATAAATACATCCCTGCTAAGTAAAACATATCTTAGAGCTTAGTGGGGTCTTTAGAGCATGATGACTCATTTTACATAAATGTATGTATTGTATGCCATGATATACATTCATATTATAAAATACATAATGTAGACGTCGCATGTCTGCGGTCATTTCATTGTGGGACTGGTTGTAAGACAAAAACTAGCCGGTTCCAATTTTGTATGTGCGCGAGAGATAAACAAACAAACAAAAAAAGTACTCGTTCGTTTATCAGTGCATATTTCAATGTTTTGTTGTGTTTTTTTGAGTATGATTGAATAAAGTGTGTTAAATTTTGTTTATTTTCTTTAAACAATTTGACAAGAACATAGTCGTTCCTACATGTAACTTGCAAAAATGTACTTTACGAGGGTTGTTTGGCAAGTATGCGTGATAAATACATATTTTCTTTTTAAGTTAATTGTGTGTATATAACAGGTATATAACAATTTTGACTTATAAGGAGTCAGTTATTGCTGGTAAATCGGCATCAACGATTAACTTTACGTGGCCCCACAGGAAATTTGTCCGCTTGGTATAGGATGTTGAAAAGATTAGCTAATGGAAGAGCACTGTTTGTTTCAAGACAGTACTGGTATGCCATCATTTTCAGGAGACTTATTCTGAGATCCGCTAAAACCCTTTTAATAGCACGCGCTTGCAAGTATATATTTGGCATAGTTACTGTAACCCCTTCGAGTTCGCACAGTGGTTGATCGCTTTCCGGCAAGCAATAATTATTTGCGAATAACCCAGCTAAAAGGTTAGCTTTATCAACCCGGTCGTTGAATGTTTGATCTTCCTTTACACTTTTTACGAACGACCAAAAGGTTTTGTTGTCTCTAGAAGCAGCAAGAACCTTAGCAAGAAGGCGTTCCTCGCGCAGAGCTTTTTCGCGTCTAAGCACTCTGCCACACGAACATCTCGCTTTTTGCGTTTTTTTTTTGAAGTTTTGACGCAGTGAATGTTTTCATTCCCAGCATAATTATATTTTGAATAATTTTTGCCATGGCATTGACATTATCGTCTGAGAAACAAAGTTTCCAATTGAATTGCGAAAAGAATTTGTTCAGCTCAACCCAACAAGCCTTTTCCTAGATTAAAATTGAACGTTTCGTATTTGGCTGTGAAACGTTGCGAAGTTCTGAGAGCGAAAAGTGAGAAAAATATCAAGGGTATTATGTTGGGGCCCTTCAATACATGAGATATGTGTTGGCTCATCACTAATTGCGCAAGATGGTTGTGCGCGGCGAATAATTCAACATATTGGCCTACTGGAGTTGTTCTTACGCTAATCCTTAAAATACGTACCATCATACTAACATCGGATTTGCTCATTCGTAGGAACCTTCTCATCCTGCTCACTTTAGGGTTATCCCATAGGATCTTAGCAGTACTATCACATAACGATTCATTATTCTAGGTGGTCTTAGGGAATCCTTTTGTCCATACTTTTAATTCAGGTCTCGTTGCATCGAACGAGTACCTCGAGTTCCCTTTCTTTTAAAGCTTTCCTCTCGAGAGTATTCGGTCAAAGCTCCCTAACAGTTCTAAACAATCTTGGATTTAACCTTATCATCTGATATCGTCCTAATTTCCTTCCTTTCTTATTCATTCAATTATAGGCCAAGTCCTTTGGAGATTGAGTCAATAAGGCAAAACATAAATGTCTCACCTATTCAAGATCTAGTAGCAATCTCTGAATGGGGTCGTACCAATAGAGTCGATTTTAATGCTCACAAGACTCAATGTCGGGCATAAACGCGCGACATATCATGTTGCTTCATCTATATTTATGGGTGGTATAAATATTAAAAAATCAGATGTTCTTAATCTTCTAGTCATGAGATTACAGTGCGATGTTCACTGGCATAAACACATATTTGAAATGTCAAAAGAAGCATTCAAGTGTCCCTGTTATCATAAATGGTGCAAAACATAATTCCCTCTGATCACCTTATTATCTAACCACTTATATCCGAACTATAATGGAATACAGCTCTCATGTATGCGCCGGTGCTTTAGAGTCTTTTTTGCGCCTTCTCGCCAGGAGAGAGCAAGAGGTACTTATAGGTGACAGTAGGGTATCCAACTCTATTGATTCACTTCACTTCTGGTACGTTTCACAGTTCTTTCGATACTACAAAAGAATGTGTTGTTTTGAAATTATGGAACTAGTTGCCGAAAACTTCATATTTAGACGCAACACAGGTAATTCATCAAGAGCCCATCCAATTGTGGTCGATTAACATACTGTCCGTGGAACAATCTTCCCCTAGAGGTCTTTCCTCTCATTTGATTTGATTTAAAGCTAATATCCAATAGGGTATTCAACTCTATTAATTCACTGGAGGGTGAAGGTAGGTACTTATCGGTTACTGTAGGGTATCCAACTCTATTGATTCTCTGGAGCATCGTCGCCATGTAGGGTGCGTTTCACTGTTCTATCTACACTGTTCTATACTACAACGAAATGTGTTATTCTGAAATTGTGCCCGAAAATAGGATATTTTCACACAACACATGTCATTCATCAAGAGCACATCCATTTGTGATCGATTAACATACGGGAAGAATTTGTTGTGGTATTTTCTGTGATTTGATTTTAATCTATTACCCTGGATCCCAAAATCTATCTAGCCTGAAAGCTAGTGCCATGATTAGGTATACTGAAGTATATTTCTGTTTCTGGGTTTTCAATGTAGGATCCCTTAGGCCCTTTTTCCCCCGTTTAGAGTAATTTGTTTAGCAACGAACTCCTATTGGTAAATGCTCTAATGCTCCCCTTGACCGTTATTTTCTATCAAGGATTGGTGTTTCATAGTTCCCGCGGTCGGACACGACCGATATTTGTGTATAACCTTCCAATGTGTCCAGTTTGATTACGCCTTTGTTCAGTTCGCCTAAAGTTAAGAGCTATTTGGCTGTAAGTGTCGCCTTATATCTTATACATGTTTTAACATTTCCAAAGCTTTGGTTGGCGTAGTGCTCATGGCTTCTGTTATGCCCAAGCACTAAGTACGCTAAACTATAGTGGTCTAGCTTATCCTACTGACCACTAGTAGTTGCTATAGTTGTAAACGTCCAAATTTTAGATATATTACAAAAGAAGTACCTTAGTGCAGCACCTCCTGATGCCAGGTGCTAAAGAAAGTGTATGAAAGGTTATGGGCCGGTTTCATAGTTCATCCTAAGGGAATATATTTTGCTGTAGAATTTATCATATCGATAAATTGTACAGTTGTTACTGGAATATTAAACCATTTTATTTTTAACAAAGTATTCCTACTTTACAATTGAAACGCCCCTTATAAATAGGAATTCGTTATTTTCTCATTTTTATTCAATAATGCCAATGGATTATCAGTAACAGTAAATTTTATTTAATATGTGTTTTACGATTCTTTTCGCTTATTTTATCAATATTAATTTAATTATTTAAGCTGTGCATACAATGCATGAGTTGGCCCAAATTGTTGTCAAGTCAAGTACATTGAAATTATAATTTTCAACGCAAAAATAACTGATGATATCGGCAGAAAAATACTAGCTTTAAGCTGAAATTAAAAAAAAAATTAAAAACCAGCTTTTTTAAAAACATACTTTATAAAAATAAATGAATTTTTGTGAATTACTATAACTAATTAAAACACCGGTTTAACAAAAGATTTTTATTTTAAAATACTCTGGAAGTAGAATAATAAAATATTTAATTTGCTAGAACTTGCATAAGTACGCAATATATAAAAAATAAAAATTGATTCCATGACGCACAATTTAATAGATTTTCTATTAAAAATAAACTAAAATGTTTTCTCAGAATATATATTTCAATATATCCAAAGGGGTTTAAACTTTATTGATATTTAAGTAAAACTTAATCCAGCTTGCAAACTGTTGATTTATGCATTACTCACAACTCTCTCTCTTTCAACTCTCTCAACAAATGTCAAAACGTGATAAGATTTTTTATTTAAAAAAATGGTTTTAAATTAAAACAAAAATTTGCTGTGAATGATGCAAATTTTAATAATCTCTTAACTTTTGTTTTGTGTTTTTAAGCAGGCTTTTTTTTTTTAATTATTTTCTATTAATTTTTATATTGTTTTTATTTCAAATGTCTGGTATTTATATATTTTTTTTGATAAATATTTCTATAGATTTAATTGTTTTTATGAGGGCATATGTTTGTAACCGATAAGTAGGCAAACGACTGCACTGCATATTATTATTTATTTTATGATCTTTAATTGCGAATGTTTAATATTACGAATGGAATGGAAAGTTTGGAATTTCTAATATTAAAACGCAACTTTGTAGGGTTTTTTTGGTGACTGAGTAACTGAGGTCAAATTATTTATAAAGATTTTATGGATAACACAGACCGATAACATTTGGACTTGGAATTTTGGTCTTTGTTGTGAAATGTATCAGTTCTATTTGGCTTGGATTTACTTGTAGATCACTCTCTGTGGCCCAGAGCATTAGACATGATATCAGTAATCACGTCTTGTTTTGTTGCTTGTTGAATTGCCTTCTATGTCTAAAAAGGCTTCCATAGTATATTTTTTTTTTAATTCGGAAGACTTTTCTATAATTCGGACTATCTCATGAAGATCGGATTATGGATATTCTGTGGAGTCATAGGATCATGTACTATTTTGTGGTGTTGTGGTGACCTAAATGGAAAGCTGTTCATCCCGTCTGGAGTTCCCCTTTCATTTCTCTTTCCCTGACTAAATATGTGCAGAAAGGGAGTATTCAGTAGAGTATTAAGAGATTCTGCTAATGATTCCGAAAAAAATCGTCTTTCCTTTTATATATATTATAAAATTTAATAGACCCTTAGCAAGAATTTTGCGGTGTCTAGCGGAATCCTTTGTGTTGTCTATAGATTCGCAGAAGATTCTCTATGAGGCTGCTTTTGCGATTGCTATAGCTTTCTTATATGTATTAAGATTATCTCGGTGTGGCTGACACGATTTATTATTGTAGTTAGTATTTAAGACTCTACGTAGCTTAGATCACTCCAAGATCCACCATGCAGGAAAGCTTTTCTTTGGCTTACTGATTGGGCAGATAACTTCGAAAGCTGAGAACGATTTTATGTTGTATACCCTCCACCTGTTAATATATCTTCTCTCGCGCTATAGCTGCCTGAACTTAGAAAGATAAATATTGTTGTGTTAGTATTAATGAAATGGAATATTGACTCACCCCTTTTATCAATTTCACTGCTGCTCCACATGAAACTATCTGATATCGCAGCCATTATTGGCTTCGAAGACCGTCATTGGATGAGACAGAACAGACCGACGTCTGTTTTCGAGCATTCATCTGCGATGTTGTTGCCTATTAAATCACAGTCATTCTGTTTAAGAATTTCTGACATTCCAGGACTAATCTTGATGTGGTATACACCCTTGTTAAGGTTTTTACTGGAGGTAAATATTTGAACATCTCTGTGCGTCAAGGCTAAGGCCATATAATAGGCATCACTATTTTTCGCTGATATTTCAGCTTAAAGGATGACTGCATGATTGAGTCTTTATTATATTTTAGTCCCAAATTCTTCAATGATGATGCCACCATCAACTCCTTTCGTTGTCTTGGGGCAATGTGTATAAACACGGAAAGAACTATCTAACGGAAGGAGGGAGACTTCTTAGAGATATGATATTGGAATTGTTGAGATTCCGGGATACAATAATCAATGGCATTTTAAGGTATAGGAAGAAGATTCAGCGATTTTCGCGTGACACCTGAAACAATTATTCCATTTGACAGTTAAACTCAATCTGACATCAATGTACATTTTCATTTGGAATCCAGTTGAGCATAGCAAACAACCGCCTTTGAGGGAGTTGTTCTTAGAGAAGTGGTAATGAAAAGAGCAGAAGATCTCATTGTATTTTCGAGATGTTGTCTGTATAAAGAATTCTTTATTCCAATTTCTTTATATTATATATATTTTAGTATTTAAATTCTGATTTCTTTAAATATACTAATTTCTTGCATTTTCTTTACTTTTATTACAGATTTAGTACATTGTACAAATGAACCCAATGTCTCCATACCACATTTGGCCAATTTACTTATTGAACGTTCACAAAATGCCAATTGGGTGGTAGTGTATAAATCTTTAATAACCACACATCACTTGATGGCATATGGAAATGAGGTGAGTTTAACGACACACTATACAAACCAGGCATGGGAAATTTAAATTCTGAAATAGTACTAACTTATAAAAAAAGAGTTCTTTTTAGGTCTCAAAGTACAAAACTAATTTTCCGCACGACTACAAGCTATATTATAAAGTAGACTATCGACTAGACTGCAGTCTAGACTATAGACTGGACTACAGACTGGACTACAGACTAGACTATAGACTGGACTATAGACTACACTATAGACTACACTATAGACTATACTATAGACCAGACTGTAGACTAGACTATATACTAGACTATAGACTAGACTATAGACTAGACTATAGACTAGACTATAGACTAGACTATAGAATAGACTATAGACTAGACTATAGACTAGCCTATAGACTAGACTATAGACTAGACTATAGACTAGACTATAGACTAGACTATAGACTAGACTATAGACTAGACTATAGACTAGACTATAGACTAGACTATAGACTAGACTATAGACTAGACTATAGACTAGACTATAGACTAGACTATAGACTAGACTATAGACTAGACTATAGACTAGACTATAGACTAGACTATAGACTAGACTATAGACTAGACTATAGACTAGACCATAGACTAGACTGCGGTATTTTGCGATATTAAAAAGTACTGAAAAAGTACTAAAGTACTGAATTTTCCATGCCTGATACAAACAACGAAAAAAAATTAAACACTCAATTAAAATCAAAGTGACATTTCATCAAAATCATTATTAAAATTGACAGTTGCTAATTGTTATTTGTTTTTTTTTTTTCTCAAACAATTTATAGCGTTTTATGCAGTATTTAGCTTCATCAAATTCAACATTTAATCTTAGTAATTTCTTGGATAAGGGTGGAGTTCAAGGTAATTAGAAATAAAACAGTTGAAATTATTATTTCTCAACACACACACAAACACTCAAACAGTCATTTTTACAAAATAGCAAACAAATTGCCAACAGGGATTAAAATTTAATTTTTACAAATTTGTTTAATTGTGCAAAATTTTAATTACATTTTTTTTCATTAAATCATTAATCTTTCTCATTTTAAACATTCATTTATTTTTACCAACTAATATAATTTTTACATTGTTTTTTCTTTTTTTCTTAATTTTGTTGTTCTTGTTGTTGTGGTAACAATATGATGCTTTTTTATATTTTTTTTTCTTTTATTCTTTTTTTTTATATATAAAACTCAACACTCTACACTACCAAAACTACAATTTATATTCTTCATTAACTTGGATTTATTTTTGATTTCTTCTCACAACTGCCAAAATAAAATCAACATCATCATGAACTTATCAACAAATCATACAATTTTAATCAACTAATTACAAATTGCTAAAATTTAATCATTTATGGCTTAATTAACTTTCTCGTTTTGTTTTTTGTTTAATTTGTTTAACAATTATATTTTTGTGAAATTCTATTTATTTTATGTTAAAACAAAAAAAAAAAAACAAACCAAAAATATCCTTCCTAATACTCGCTTTACTACTTCTTCTTTGTACTACTTTTACCTTGTTTCGAACTCATCCCTTCTAATCTAAAAATAAACAAATTACAAAATCAAATTATAAACAAAACCATGTAAAAATATGCTTAAAACAAGATGGTGGTATGTCGGTACCTGGTGGCAGAATGGGTGAGTAAAATTTTTGCAAAATAAAAAATAAAAAACAGAAAATTAAGTATTTTAAAAGTAGTTTTGTTGAAATTAGTTTTTAAGACAAACGACAAAAAAAAAAGAGTTTTTAACAATTTCATTATAGATGTTGACAGATACTATTGTTTTGTTTTATTATTGTTGATAGAAAAGAGAACATTTTGTAGCGGTAGTGGTGGTTAGAAATCTACAAAACTCTATGAGTCTTCGTTAGTCACTCCTTCGTGCGACAATCATACAAAAATTCTGTACGAAATAGGTCTAGGGACGATGGACTTGTATCTGATAGACTGTTTGATGCGTGTGTAGTTTTTACCAAGATGGATATCGCCACGGCTGCCGTTGTCTATATGTCTCTGATGCCGATATAATAAGGTACTTCAGACTCCCTGACGAATGTAGTGTCTTCCAAGCAAAGATCCTTGCGATTTGAAAGCGATTGAACGGAATACGGAATCTTATCGATCTAGAGATAATTTATGTTGATACTCAAACTGTTCTTACAGCGTTGACTTGTCATTCGCTCCTGATTGGAGATTGTAGATCTTAGGGACAAATCCATCTGTTTGATGGGAATGCAGTTTTTAACGACGAGTTCTTAGAGCATTGGCATGTCATACAATACTTTCGTTCCTGGTTATAGATTGTAGAAATGCTCTTAGGGACACATCAATCTGTTTGATAGGTGTTCAATTTTTACCGACAGGTTCAAGATGCAAGATATAAAAAGTTCATTCATACTCCCTGATGAAAGTAGTATATTCCAAGCATAGATCATAACGATTTCGAAAGCGACAGAGCTGATACGGAATCATATCGATCTAGAGTCGGTTGCGTTGAAAGTCAAGTCAAGTTATAGAAATGAACTTAGCGACACATCCATCTGGCTGTTCAGTTTTTAACGACGAGTGGAAGATAGATATCGACACGGGTGCCGTTGTCTATTTCTCTAATGCCGATATAATAAGGTCCTTTAGACTCCCTGACGAAAGTAGTGTATCCCACGTAGAGATCCTAGCGATCTCGAAAGCGACGGAACTCATACGGAATCATATCAATCTAGAGTCGGTTGTGACTATTTATGTTGATAATCTTAATTTTAGGGATATTGCATGACTCAACATTCTCAGTCTTCTAAGTTTTATCAAGGTAATAATTATTCATTTGTTCGACTGGGTTCTATAGAGAGATTTAGATTTTCTCATAACTCTTTCTTTAGTGAATCGATTCGGTAAAACTTCCAGGTTAAAACCACCTCAGGAATCGATCTGTTTTTATTTCTCTCTCCATTTTACTTATGTTCTTTTTGTTCTCTTTCTTTGGATCTTCATATTCTACGAAGGGAGTCGCAATGGACTTACTAAACAAGTAAAATTGCTATGTTCGTTAATTCTGAGTTGATGACTTGATGACTTCACGTCCATTAGCGTTATTCAATTTCAGGCTAAAGAGAGGTGGCTACCAATGGATATTTGTGGGGCTCTTTGAAGATCAAGTGGATGAAATCTATTGTTGCGAATTGAGGATGTTCCCTGTGTTTGTCTAGTTGTTCTCATCTATTGTCTATGGGCGCATATTTGTAGACATTGTGGGACAATTTAATAAATGGAACGTGTCGTGAGGACTTTGATGACAGGAGGGGCAAAGTGCCAAAAACGATTCGGTCATGATAGCATTTGAGGAATCTGCATCAACCGGCTATAATTGGGCTAATATGGTCCTCTCACTATCCGCGATCGCTGGGGGTTTTCTATAAGGACTCAGCTGTATTCTATAACAACTATTTAGCTGTATCAACTCAGTAGATTGCTATAACAACTATTTAGCTGCATCAACTCAGTCGCTTGCTATAACAACTATTTAGCTGCATCAACCGATTTTCTTTCCACTTTAGTATCTGCAACATCTCTTTAAATAATGAAATAAATTTATTAAAAATATATTTTGATAAATAACTTGAACCACGTAGCGTAAATAATTGCTTTTAACGTATTAGTTTTTGGTCATCAGAAAAAAAGAATCACATTAAACATTAATATTTGAAAAAAATGTTTTCATTTGTTTTTGATTTAATTGAATGTAGGTTATGATATGTCACCATTTATCAGACGCTATGCCAAGTATTTAAATGAAAAATCTTTGTCTTATCGTGCAATGGCTTTTGATTTTTGCAAAGTTAAAAGAGGGTAAGTTCATTCATTTCCAATTTAATAAAACAAAAATTATAAAATAATCTTTACTTAATAATTACAGCAAAGAAGAGGGTTCATTACGTACCATGCATGCTGATAAATTATTAAAAACTTTGCCCGTTTTACAAGCACAATTGGATGCTCTATTGGAATTCGATTGTCAATCAAATGATTTAACAAATGGTAATATATTTTGGAAAATATTTCTTTTTTTAAATTCAATATAAATAATTTTAATTTTTTATTATTTTCTTTTATCTCTTAAAAGGTGTCATTAACATGTCATTTATGTTATTATTCCGTGATCTCATACGTTTATTTGCCTGTTACAATGATGGTATTATTAATTTATTGGAAAAATATTTTGATATGAATAAGAAACAAGCACGTGATGCTTTGGATTTGTATAAAAAGTTCTTGGTGCGCATGGATCGTGTGGGGGAATTTTTAAAAGTTGCAGAGGTTAGTTGATAATTTTTATTTTTTTAAATTAAATTACTTTGTTTTCATCGAATGTTTTTATATTTTAATTATAGAATGTCGGCATTGATAAGGGAGATATACCTGATTTAACTAAAGCTCCCAGTTCTTTGTTGGATGCTTTAGAACAACACTTGGCCACACTTGAGGGACGTAAAGTTTCAGCTGCAAATACTCCTACACAATCAGCCAGGTTTGTTTAAAAGGGGAACTTTTACAGTGTAAAATAGCGATTATAGCAAGTTTAATAAACTTTCGTGAAAGATGAAAGTCTATAGTCTAGTCTATAGTCTAGTCTATAGTCTAGTCTATAGTCTAGTCTATAGTCTAGTCTATAGTCTAGTCTATAGTCTAGTCTATAGTCTAGTCTATAGTCTAGTCTATAGTCTAGTCTATAGTCTAGTCTATAGTCTAGTCTATAGTCTAGTCTATAGTCTAGTCTATAGTCTAGTCTATAGTCTAGTCTATAGTCTAGTCTATAGTCTAGTCTATAGTCTAGTCTATAGTCTAGTCTATAGTCTAGTCTATAGTCTAGTCTATAGTCTAGTCTATAGTCTAGTCTATAGTCTAGTCTATAGTCTAGTCTATAGTCTAGTCTATAGTCTAGTCTATAGTCTAGTCTATAGTCTAGTCTATAGTCTAGTCTATAGTCTAGTCTATAGTCTAGTCTATAGTCTAGTCTATAGTCTAGTCTATAGTCTAGTCTATAGTCTAGTCTATAGTCTAGTCTATAGTCTAGTCTAGTCTATAGTCTAGTCTATAGTCTAGTCTATAGTCTAGTCTATAGTCTAGTCTATAGTCTAGTCTATAGTCTAGTCTATAGTCTAGTCTATAGTCTAGTCTATAGTCTAGTCTATAGTCTAGTCTATAGTCTAGTCTATAGTCTAGTCTATAGTCTAGTCTATAGTCTAGTCTATAGTCTAGTCTATAGTCTAGTCTATAGTCTAGTCTATAGTCTAGTCTATAGTCTAGTCTATAGTCTAGTCTATAGTCTAGTCTATAGTCTAGTCTATAGTCTAGTCTATAGTCTAGTCTATAGTCTAGTCTATAGTCTAGTCTATAGTCTAGTCTATAGTCTAGTCTATAGTCTAGTCTATAGTCTAGTCTATAGTCTAGTCTATAGTCTAGTCTATAGTCTAGTCTATAGTCTAGTCTATAGTCTAGTCTATAGTCTAGTCTATAGTCTAGTCTATAGTCTAGTCTATAGTCTAGTCTATAGTCTAGTCTATAGTCTAGTCTATAGTCTAGTCTATAGTCTAGTCTATAGTCTAGTCTATCTAGTCTATAGTCTAGTCTATAGTCTAGTCTATAGTCTAGTCTATAGTCTAGTCTATAGTCTAGTCTATAGTCTAGTCTAGTCTAGTCTATAGTCTAGTCTAGTCTAGTCTATAGTCTATTCTATAGTCTAGTCTATAGTCTAGTCTATATAAAACAAATTCGCGCTAAAATTTTCGTTCCATATAAAGCACAATTAGGATAATGTTTTGCTTCAATATTTATTGAGAAAAATGTTTGTATCTAAAATTATCTTTTGAATTTTGACGCTATTTTTTGTAAGAGATTTTTTTAACCCATTAGATTTTTTTGCTAAAATCCTTTTTAAATATTGATTTTTTTTAGTAATTTTTGAAGTCACACAATATTTTTTTAGATATTTTATTTTTAGTTAATTTTTTGTTCCATTTTAATTTTTTTTATTTTCTTACTTTCTTCCCCTTTTTATTTCCCAACTAATTTTCTCAATTTCTTACTAAAATTAAATTCCTTATTTTCCTAAATTGCTTCTTTTTTGTGTAAAATTTTAAATTTCTCTCTCTATCCTTTAATTTACTTAAAAATTTTGGTTGCTCTTTAAAACAATTTAAAATGAATTTTTATTTTGTTAAAATTATAAACAATTTTGTTAATTAAAAAAAATAAACAAACCTAAAAGTAGCAACCAAAAGAATGTAAAATCCGCTGTTTCTGCCCTATCTTCTACTAGCTCTTCGTTTGGCACAGCTGCCGCTTCAAGTAAATTTGACACTACCAATGGTATCGATGAACAACTAAAGGCCCAAGCATTGGCTGAGGAAGAGGCGGCAATGAATCAATATAAGGTTTGTTTATTCCTTATTTAAATTACTCTTATATTTATAAAATTTTCTTAACATTTAATTAACCTGTTTACCTTTTCTTTTTGTGTGTTTTTGTTTTTATTTTTTTTTTCTAATTTTTAAAATTAAAGCAACATAAAGTTTCTTCACCCACCAGCGGCGGTGCTGCTGCTAACGCTGCATTAACAAATCCATTCTTATCGTCTCCACCAGCTTCAGCAGCTGGTCAACCGATAGTTGATTTGTTTGGTGCTGCCTCAGCACAGCCAGGCTCTGGCTCCACCGCTGCTGCTGGTACCACTAAAGCTTCTGATGATTTACTACAATTGGGCAATCCATTTGCCGATATGTTTGATGCTCCCCTTGCGAGCGGTGCTGGCGGAGGCGTTGCTACAGGTGCTCAAAATTCAAATAATATTTGGATGAATAATAATGGTAGCAATTCTTTTGTTTCTTTTACTTTTAATTTTGTTTTGTTTTGTATATTTTTAAGCTTTAAGTATTTTTGAAGTATTAATTAGATAGAGATAGATAGATAGATAGATAGATAGATAGATAGATAGATAGATAGATAGATAGATAGATAGATAGATAGATAGATAGATAGATAGATAGAATTTTCTTTAAATTTATTATTTTGTTCAATTAGTTTGCTTTGTGATTAAATGATATATTTGTATTTTTATTTAACTTTTTCGCCTTTACTTAAGCCTGTAAATTATTTTTAAGTAAAACTTGATTTAAATTTATTTCGATTATTTTTAATAATATTTCTAATTGTAATTTTAATATTATTTAGCTACCTTTAAGTTTAGCTTATTATTAAAAATATTTTTTATTTGTTTTTATTAGACTGATTAAACTAATTTGTCACATTTCTCTTAAAGGTTTCAATGGATCTGCTGTACCTTCGGCTGCGGCAAACGCTTTTGTTTCCGACAGCAATTTCTCTTCGGTATTCGGTAATACTGAACCAGCCGGTAAGTTTAAGTTTAACAAACGGTATGTTTTGTTTAAAATATAACTACTTGTTCTTTTGGTTACAATTTTTTTTCTAAAAAAAAAAATAAAATTACTGGTTCTTGTTTTATTATTCTTCACTTTAAATATAAATTCCGTCCTTTAATTTCAATTAGTCTTTATAAACTATTTACCAATATGTGTATAAATATTTAAAGTCTGTTATAAAAGAAATCTCTTATTAAACTAATTTTTAATATAATAAACGATTTTATAAAAATCGTAGAATTTTATTATATATTTTTTTAAAATTTATTTTGTTCTAGTATAACTTTTGTTTAAATTGTTTGATTTTGGTTTTTTTTGTTTAATAACTAATAACACATACTAATTATACATAATTAAGCATGTAAAGCGCCGTTTTACTATTAACTCATTGCAATAGTTTAAATAATATTAAAGTTTTATCTTTTTTACTAATGTTCTACTAATTTTTAATTTTTTTTTTGAAAGAAAATGTCAGTCTTTGTATATTATTTTTAAGATTTTTTTAATTTAATATTTTCTAATTTAGTTATTGCTTTGATTTTTCATTATTGTTTAGTTTAGTTTTTAGTAATTTATTTGTTGTTGCCCTTTATTAGTTAAGTGTAAAAAATGTTAAGAATTTTTAGAATCTGCTGTTAGAAACCCACAACACACAACACACTTTAATAATAAGTTTTTAGTGAGACTAAAGACTAGACTATAGACTAGACTATAGACTAGACTATAGACTAGACTATAGACTAGACTATAGACTAGACTATAGACTAGACTATAGACTAGACTATAGACTAGACTATAGACTAGACTATAGACTAGACTATAGACTAGACTATAGACTAGACTATAGACTAGACTATAGACTAGACTAGACTATAGACTAGACTATAGACTAGACTATAGACTAGACTATAGACTAGACTATAGACTAGACTATAGACTAGACTATAGACTACTAGACTAGACTATAGACTAGACTATAGACTAGACTATAGACTAGACTATAGACTAGACTATAGACTAGACTATAGACTAGACTATAGACTAGACTATAGACTAGACTATAGACTAGACTATAGACTAGACTATAGACTAGACTATAGACTAGACTATAGACTAGACTATAGACTAGACTATAGACTAGACTATAGACTAGACTATAGACTAGACTATAGACTAGACTATAGACTAGACTATAGACTAGACTATAGACTAGACTATAGACTAGACTATAGACAGACTATAGACTAGACTATAGACTAGACTATAGACTAGACTATAGACTAGACTATAGACTAGACTATAGACTAGACTATAGACTAGACTATAGACTAGACTATAGACTAGACTATAGACTAGACTATAGACTAGACTATAGACTAAGACTATAGACTAGACTATAGACTAGACTATGACTAGACTATAGACTAGACTATAGACTAGACTATAGACTAGACTATAGACTAGACTATAGACTAGACTATAGACTAGACTATAGACTAGACTATAGACTAGACTATAGACTAGACTATAGACTAGACTATAGACTAGACAAGACTACTAATAGACTAGACTATAGACTAGACTATAGACTAGACTATAGACTAGACTATATAGACTAAGACTAATAGACTAGCTATAGACTAGACTATATGACTAGACTATAGACTAGACTATAGACTAGACTATAGACTAGACTATAGACTAGACTATAGACTAGGACCTATAGACTAGACCTATAAGGACTAGACTATAGACTAGGACATATAGACTAGACTATAGACTAGACTATAGACTAGACTATAGACTAGACTATAGACTAGACTATAGACTAGACTATAGACTAGACTATAGACTAGACTATAGACTAGACTATAGACTAGACTATAGACTAGACTATAGACTAGACTATAGACTAGACTATAGACTAGACTATAGACTAGACTATAGACTAGACTATAGACTAGACTATAGACTAGACTATAGACTAGACTATAGACTAGACTATAGACTAGACTATAGACTAGACTAGACTATAGACTAGACTATAGACTAGACTAGACTAGACTAGACTAGACTAGACTAGACTAGACTAGACTAGACTATAGACTAGACTAGACTATAGACTAGACTATAGACTAAAATATAGACTAGACTATAGACTAGACTATAGACTAGACTATAGACTAGACTATAGACTAGACTATAGACTAGACTATAGACTAGACTATAGACTAGACTATACTAGACTATAGACTAGACTATAGACTAGACTATAGACTAGACTATAGACTAGACTATAGACTAGACTATAGACTAGACTATAGACTAGACTATAGACTAGACTATAGACTAGACTATAGACTAGACTATATACTAGACTATAGACTAGACTATAGACTAGACTATAGACTAGACTATAGACTAGACTATAGACTAGACTATAGACTAGACTATAGACTAGACTATAGACTAGACTATAGACTAGACTATAGACTAGACTATAGACTAGACTATAGACTAGACTATAGACTAGACTATAGACTAGACTATAGACTAGACTATAGACTAGACTATAGACTAGACTATAGACTAGACTATAGACTAGACTATAGACTAGACTATAGACTAGACTAGACTATAGACTAGACTAGACTATAGACTAGACTAGACTATAGACTAGACTATAGACTAGACTATAGACTAGACTATAGACTAGACTATAGACTAGACTATAGACTAGACTATAGACTAGACTATAGACTAGACTATAGACTAGACTATAGACTAGACTATAGACTAGACTATAGACTAGACTATAGACTAGACTATAGACTAGACTATAGACTAGACTATAGACTAGACTATAGACTAGACTATAGACTAGACTATGACTAGACTATAGACTAGACTATAGACTAGACTATAGACTAGACTATAGACTAGACTATAGACTAGACTATAGACTAGACTATAGACTAGACTATAGACTAGACTATAGACTAGACTATAGACTAGACTATAGACTAGACTATAGACTAGACTATAGACTAGACTATAGACTAGACTATAGACTAGACTATAGACTAGACTATAGACTAGACTATAGACTAGACTATAGACTAGACTATAGACTAGACTATAGACTAGACTATAGACTAAAGTATAGACTAGAGTATAGACTAGACTATAGACTAGACTATAGACTAGACTATAGACTAGAGTATAGACTAGACTATAGACTAGACTATAGACTAGACTATAGACTAGAGTAGAATATAGTCTAGATTAGATAATAGAGTAGACTATAGACTAAACTTTAATAGAGACTAGATTAAATAATAGACTATACTATAGACTAGACAGTAGACTAGACTATATGCGAGACTATAGACTACACTACAGAGTATACTACAAACTAGACTATAGACTAGACTATAGGCTAGACTATAGACTACACTATAGAGTATACTACAGACTAGACTGTAGACTAGAATATAAAACTTGATTTACCCAAAATCTATATTCCCCTTGTGTTGTGGGTTTAAAACAGTAGAACTAATAAAATTAAGTTCCTTTATTAAACCCCTTTAAGTATATTATTTTTAATTTACCCCTTTTTTCTTTTTATTTACATATATTTTTTTTGTAAAATTTAAAACCTCAACGATTTGATTCTAAATATCTTAATATGTGTGCAACAAACAAAAATTGGTATTTTTCAAAAAAAAAAAAAATATAACGAAAAACAAAACAAAAATATATTTAGCAACTGGAGCAGCATTAGCAAATCCATTTTTTGATTCAATGGAACCACAAACTTTATTCGATACCACAACCTCCACAACATTATCATCATCGTCGTTAACATCAGCAACAATTAATAATAATGTAGCAAATGTAGCCAACAATTCGACTTCCATTAACTCCAATACAAATCTATTTATGACGTCGTCATCACAACCGACTTCTCTGACAACAGGTGAACTAAATTAAATTTATAGAAAACAAAAAACAAACAACTTTTTTAAAAATTATTGCTTTTCTACCAAACCAAACAAACAAATTGAGATAAAAAAGAAGCGTACAAGTACATGTAAAATCCATTTAAAAAATTAAACACTTTTTCACTCCTTTTATTCACTTCACTCCACCGTGTAATCTATGTGTTCAGCTCAGTAGCCGTGTATCTTTTTAGAACTACTTATTATGTAACGAATTATTTCGTAAATCATATTTTTGTTGTTTGTTGTAGTCTTTATTCTCAAACGAATCTTGTAAACTACTTCCAAAAAATATATATATTTTTTGTACGCTGCTTGTTTTTATATCTACTTACTGCTGCGCTACAACTGCATACATTCTTGCTTCCCTGAGTATTGTATGGGATGTATGGTTGTATGTACTAGTATGTGTGTATTTCTATTCATTACCAGAATCCTTTTTTGGTCCTTGAATAATTCTTAATTTGTTTATTTATTTAGTTTGTTTTGCTGCTTCCATTTGTTTTGATTTGTAGTTAAGAAATGATTTTGTCCAGAACATTTAAACTAAAATTTTGTAAACCTTTTTTTTTTTTTTGTTGTCCTTAATCTTTGGTGGATTTTTTTTGTTTAAATTTTGTTTTTGTTTGTATTTTCTTTATAAAATATTTTGCTTAATTTTGTTTGAAATGTTTTATTTTTGAAAATGTATCATAAGCCTATTTAATTGTGCGCGTGTGCCTAGTACTGCTATTGAATAAATAATTAATTTTATTCTATCTTTTAAGTCCGTATTATTGAGAAATGAGAATTTACTGATTATTAGGGAAATTTAGGCGGAAATTATGATATTTATATTTAGTAACTTTAGACATAGGTTTAATGGTTTAAATCGTCTTCTGTTAGGTTCTTTAAAAATATTATTTTTATGGACAATTTTTTTATAATTTACTCGCAGTTCTCAAAAATATGTGTTTCACAATCTTTATAAATTAGTAATGACATATATAAAGACAAGTAAGAAATTATAGTCAGTCGAGGCCGGCCATATAATACCCTGCACCGGTTACAAAAATAAAATAAGATTTAGTTTTCATAATAAAGCATTTAAGTTGAATTGTATTATGAACTTAAAAGCCCTATTCGTCGGGTTCATTTGTATGGGGGCTAGGTGAAATAATGGACTGAAATAGGTTTCTTCTCCGGTACCATAGAAGATCATTTACCAAATTTCATTGAGTTATCTTCAAAATTGCGATCTGTAGTTTGATTAAAAGGTTTACAAGCCCAATTCAGGGGTTCAGTTCAAGGTTCAGGGACAATAGAAAATCATGTACCAAATTTCATTGAATTATCTTCTAAATTGCGATCTGTAGTTTGATTAAAAGTTTACATGGACGAACATAGCTAAATCGACTCAGATGATTCTAAGTCGATTGGTATACTTTAAGGTGGGTATGGGACCAATATTATTGTGCGTATACACCACTAAAGTGGTGTTGGGTATAAATAGTTTATGATATTTGAGGATTATAACTTTAATAGTTTCCGAGATATAGGATTTTGTGTATTTAATTCATATGGGAGAACTCACGGCAAGTATTGTCCATTTTTTCCCAAAGATTTCAAAGATCTTCGTGCAAAATTTGGTTATTTCGGCTATAATAGGCTCCCAGATATACAAATTTTGTATTCAACTTATTTGGAAGGTGTCACGCCCCCTATTGAAAGTGCACATATATTTTTACAAATTAGTCTTCCAGTTGTACAAATTTTTCTATTAAATTTATTTGGTAGATGCCACGCCCCACAGTGGTGTAGGAAAAAAAAAGAGGGAAATAATTCGGTAACTTCTAAACGGTTAATCCGATTTTGATGAAATTTGGTATGCACAAAGAGGAGGTGTTGTCGAGTTTAGGTTTTGAATTTGGACCTTATAGGCCAACCAGGGGCCCGGCGGGGGGTCCTCAAATTAGGACACCTCGGCTATGTTAAATTTTTAAAACGATCCTATTTCTTCATTTGAGTTCCGATTTAAAAAAAATTTCGTATATAGAATCTCCTCATCGAGCACTATAAAAAATGTCGTCGTAGCAGTAAATTATCTCTTATAGTTTAGGAGATATTCGCATTTGAAAATGAAAATTTTAAAATTTTTACCGTCCTTACTTTAGTTTTTTGATAATAGCGGGTCCAAATATTCCCGATTTTCGCCATATTTTTTTTATTCGCTTAACAACAAGTTTATATATCAAGCAGTGAAAGAATTATGTAAAAATCATGACTGAGTCCAAAGTTATAGGCATATTAATTTAAAAAATTAAAAAAAGGCCATTTTTTTGGGAAAAAAGTATCTTTTTCTTTTTAAGTTATCTAAAAAGTTTCTAAGAAGATGTATATAAAATTTATACTTTTTGGAAAGCTGACTTTACATAAAATACGATAAATGAAACAGAATCTAAAAATTTTTAATACCGAGGGGACCAGGTCCAATTTTCCAAAAAAAAACCTATTTTTTATGGAAAATTCAATTTTGAGCAAAAATTCTCAAATCGCATAGTCGATATCAAATTATAGTGACCTGTTTTATATGACCCAATATGTTCTTAATCATTTTGTAACGGGTTTCGATAACCCCGCCCCTGGTATGGATAAAATAGGCAAAAAACCAAAAAATTCCATTTTTGGGATTTTTTAAAACTTTTTTGGGAATTCCGGGATTTCTAATAAGAAAATTCGAAATTTTTATTTAATTTTGGATTTTAAGTAAAAAAAGCTACCTAACTGTAAAATTTCATCAAAAAATATTCATAAATAAAATTTTTATTGCAATTTGAAAAATTTGTATCTTCGCAAAAACTGAATAAAAAACATTTTTTAATTTTTTTTTAAAAAAAGTATTCCGCGAATTTTTTAATTTTCAAAATTAATTACAGTTTTGAAAAATAGACAAAATTACCTTTCCATTGATATATAACATGCCTACCTAATGTTTTTTAAGTGACAAATTAATTAGGGAAAACTAAACATCTTTTAGAAAATTTACCTAGCACTATTATTTTCATCCATATATGTAACAAATTTAAGAGTTAACCTTATGGATGAAAATAATAGTGCTATGTAAATTTTCTAAAAGATGTTGAATTTTCCCTAATTAATTTGTCACTTAAAAAACATTAGGTAGGCATGTTATATATCAATGGAAATTTTACAGTTAGGTAGCTTTTTTTACTTAAAATCCAAAATTAAATAAAAATTTCGAATTTTCTTATTAGAAATCCCGGAATTCCCAAAAAAGTTTTAAAAAATCCCAAAAATTGGATTTTTTGGTTTTTTTGCCTATTATATCCATACCAGGGGCGGGGTTATCGAAACCCGTTACAAAATGATTAAGAACATATTGGGTCATATAAAACAGGTCACTATAATTTGATATCGACTATCGATTTGAGAATTTTTGCTCAAAATTGAATTTTCCATAAAAAATAGGTTTTTTTTTGGAAAATTGGACCTGGTCCCCTCGGTATTAAAAATTTTTAGATTCTGTTTCATTTATCGTATTTTATGTAAAGTCAGCTTTCCAAACAGTATAAATTTTATATACATCTTCTTAGAAATTTTTTAGATAACTTAAAAAGAAAAAGATACTTTTTTCCCAAAAAAATGGCCTTTTTTTAATTTTTTAAATTAATATGCCTATAACTTTGGACTCAGTCATGATTTTTACATAATTCTTTCACTGCTTGATATATAAACTTGTTGTTAAGCGAATAAAAAAAATATGGCGAAAATCGGGAATATTTGGACCCGCTATTATCAAAAAACTAAAGTAAGGACGGTAAAAATTTTAAAATTTTAATTTTCAAATGCGAATATCTCCTAAACTATAAGAGATAATTTACTGCTACGACATTTTTTATAGTGCTCGATGAGGAGATTCTATATACGAAATTTTTTTTAAATCGGAACTCAAATGAAGAAATAGGATCGTTTTAAAAATTTAACATAGCCGAGGTGTCCTAATTTGAGGACCCCCCGCCGGGCCCCTGATTGGCCTATAAGGTCCAAATTCAAAACCTAAACTCGACAACACCTCCTCTTTGTGCATACCAAAATCGTGCATCAAAATCGGATTAACCGTTTAGAAGTTACCGAATTATTTCCCTCTTTTTTTTTTCCTATACCACTGTGCGCCCCCTATTGCAAGTTCACCTGTATTTTGTCAAACGTTTATATGTATCTCAATGTTATCTATACAAAATTTGTAGTCTAATCCTCTGGTAGTTTCCCAGATAGAAGATTAAGTTCATATGGGAGGTACCAAGACCCATATGACAAATACGCACATAAATATACCCCCAAGTTAAGAGCCATTTAGCTAAAAGGGTCCCCTCATGTATGAGTTTTAATTGGGGGAATATTCAGGAAATTTTCCATAGTTTTGGTATTTATATAAGCTTTATTATTAAAGTTTATGTGTCATGTTGCGACTTTGACCTCAATTCGGGCTAGAACCGTTATTCACCATAATTTATGGTATAATTCCTGAATGTGTAAAACTAACTAGGTCGAAATTTACCATGATTTGTACACAATCAACATATTTATGACAATAAACTCTGGACCAATATTGTCCATTTCCTATAGCGAACAAATATTATAAACAGAACATATTTGTGGACATTTTTAATCGGTTAGCTCCTTCCGTTCAAACCTATGGCGATTTCAATAGACAGTCAGACGGATTTTAATAAGGAACTCGAATATAAAAAAAGAAGAGAGATTCTGCTGTAAGCAGAACAGAAAGTCAGTGTGTTTTGTTGCTAGTGAGAAGCCCACTTTCTGAAGAGAATCCGCAATGGTATTGCCAGGTATCTGTTGATGACCTGGAATCAATTACAGTCTTATTGTGGAATGTTTCGCCATCTTATTTAGGGATGTCGGGCATTCTATATAGAAGCCACCACCTAGACCAACTTTCGATTTGGAGTCATCGATGAATATCTAATATACAATTAATAAATCATTCGTATAAGGAGATTCCTGCATCAGAAGTTTTAACAATTTAATTTAGAACTAAGAAAAAGCATTTTTGAGAACTGCAAGATTATTGTTTATTTTCTAAGTATACATAATATAATTTAATTGTTAAGTTAGTTTTATCAAGAACTTCTTTAGGAACCAACAACTAATACAAATTGTTAAAGTTTAAAAAAATGTTGTAACAATTTGTAATAGCTTATAATAGTGTTATGTTAATTTGTTTCAAATTAAAATTTCTTAAATTGATTGACAATTCGTAAAGTTTATTTTAGTGTAAAGTTCTTACGGTGGTGGTTATATTTCTTCTTGTATATAAACACAACATTTATTAATTAATTAATTCTGCTTGCTTATTAAAAACAATATTTGTTTTTTGTTTATATTTAATTTATTTTACTTTTAATACTTTCACTAACAAGGGATGTATGATAATTGTCCAATTCACAATCAGCATTGTAGGGTTGTATTGTTGTATAATAACACAATTATCAAATACAATGATACAATACTACAAAACTGATTGTGAATGGGCCAAATGTATTGCAACTAAATTTTGAAACTGAAATTATGAAATTGTAGTGATTCTATAGTACTAGACTATAAACTAGACTGTAGACTAGACTATAGGCTAGACTATAGACTAGACTAGACTATAGACTAGACTATAGACTAGACTATAGACTAGACTATAGACTAGACTATAGACTAGACTATAGACTAGACTATAGACTAGACTATAGACTAGGCTATAGACTAGACTATAGACTAGACTATAGACTAGACTATAGACTAGACTATAGACTAGACTATAGACTAGACTATAGACTAGACAATAGACTAGACTAGACTAGACTATAGACTAGACTATAGACTAGACTAGACTAGACTATAGACGAGACTATAGACTAGACTAATAGACTAGACTATAGACTAGACTATAGACTAGACTATAGACTAAACTATAGACTAGACTATAGACTAGACTATAGACTAACTATAGACTAGACTATAGACTATAGACTAAACTATAGACTAGACTATAGACTATACTATAGACTAGACTATAGACTAGACTATTGACTAGACTATAGACTAAACTATAGACTAGACTATAGACTAGACTATAGACTAGACTATAGACTATAGACTAGACTATAGACTAACTATAGACTAAACTATAGACTAGACTATAGACTAGACTATAGACTAGACTATAGACTAAACTATAGACTAGACTATAGACTAGACTATAGACTAAACTATAGACTAGACTATAGACTAGACTATAGACTAGACTATAGACTAGACTATTGACTAGTCTATAGACTAAACTATAGACTAGACTATAGACTAGACTATAGACTAGACTATAGACTAGACTGACTAGACTATAGACTAGACTATAGACTAGACTATAGACTAGACTATAGACTAGACTATAGACTAGACTATAGACTAGACTATAGACTAGACTATAGACTAGACTATAGACTAGACTATAGACTAGACTATAGACTAGACTATAGACTAGACTATAGACTAGACTATAGACTAGACTATAGACTAGACTATAGACTAGACTATAGACTAGACTATAGACTAGACTATAGACTAGACTAGACTATAGACTAGACTATAGACTAGACTATAGACTAGACTAGACTATAGACTAGACTATAGACTAGACTAGACTATAGACTAGACTAGACTATAGACTAGACTAGACTATAGACTAGACTATAGACTAGACTATAGACTAGACTATAGACTAGACTATAGACTAGACTATAGACTAGACTAGACTATAGACTAGACTATAGACTAGACTATAGACTTGACTATAGACTAGACTAGACTAGACTATAGACTAGACTATAGACTAGACTATAGACTAGACTATAGACTAGACTATAGGCTGGACTATAGACTAGACTATAGATAAGTTAGAAGCGGTATTTTTCAGAATTTTCCATCCATGCTTACAAATTCAGCTTCCCTTGTTATTTTTTCTCTTTCTCTTTATTTTTGTTTTTTTTTTTATTATTTATAATTATTGTTTTTATTATTTTTTTTTTAAAACCATACGTTTTCTCTATCTCTCTCTTTCTATTCACATTTTAAATTTCCTTTTTAATATTGTTTTGATATAAAAAAATACAAAAATTAATATAGTCCAACAACAAATTCATCAATATTTATTTGCAAATATATTTTTTTCTTCTTCTCTTTTTATGTTTTATTTTATTTAAACAAAAAAAAAAACATCCCATTTATTTGTCTAAAAAAACTGTGGTGGCACAAATCTTAATAAATAAAACCGTTAAAAATATAAAAATGTTAATTAAAACAAACGACAATTAATTAATAAAATAACAATAATTATTAAAATGTGTAAAAATAATGGTGGAATCTCATATCTAAAAAAATACCAAAAAAACAAAATGGTGGTTATCATTTTACTTTTAACATGTGTGCGTGTGTGTATGCAATGGTTTTGGTTACAACAAAAAAATCACAATTCATTTAAAATCTCATTTGTAAAACTCTCCTTTATCATTCTCTTTATTCATTATAATTGTAATTATATTTATTTTGTTTTATATATGTGTGCGTGTGCCTTTATGTGTGCGTGTTTTGTATTATTATTATTATTGTAATAATTCTAATTAAAAATTCGCTGAAAATGCACCAAAAATTCAAAATACACCATATTTTAACACGCAAAATATCACAAATCAATTTGTAATAAAACCAAAATTGAACGTCCAAATTTTTATGCCAAAAAAAAAAATCTCTTAAAAACCACATACTTTTTTTGTAAAAAAAAAACACAAAAATTTTGCATTCAATTAAAAAAATAAACAAAGGCTTTGATGCTTTGGGTGATGTTTTAAAACCCGGCATAACGTCTACTACAACAAATACTACTGTTGGCAAACCACCAGCAGGAAATCAAACAAATATTAATACTGCAGGTATTGCCTCACAAGATCAACTACTCCACCACCACCAACAACAATCGCAACAGCAGCAACAGCAACCACCAGCCAGCACTGGAAAACTCTTAACTGGTGATTTGGATAGTTCTCTCATGTCTCTAGTTGAAAATTTAAATATTAATAAATCAGCTACAACAAAGTGAGTAAAAAAAAAACAAATACAAAAACAAACAAGTAAAAAATCATATCACTCAGAATTAGCAAAAAACATTTTAATCCTCCAACATTTCTCTCACGCTCTCCTTAATCCTTTCGAACGTTTAATCCAATATGTTTGTTATAAAAATGTCGTTAATTTAGAATTCGTATATTTTACTTCAAAAATATGCACAAATTTCCGGAAAAGTATTTTTAAAAATTTTGCTCTATTGTTGTTGATTTAAAGCAGTGATCGGCAGAGAGTGACGAATGTGTTTGAAAGCCAGAGATCGAAAGAGATTAATATTGGTTTGGACTAGTTTACAGACTAGTTAGTAAATTAGTTCATAGTTTAGTAGACTAGTCAGTAGACAAATTACACGTCGATAGACTAATTAGTAGACTAGTCTATAGACTAATCAATGGACTAGTCAATAGTCTACTACCACTCTACAGTCTAGTCAATAGACTATTCTGTAGACTAGTCCATATACTACTGAGAAGTCTAGTCCATAGACATGTCAACAGGATAGTCAATAGACTAGTGCTTAAACTAGTCCATTGACTAGCCAAGACACTACTCTGCAGACTAGTCCATATACCACTCAATAGACTAGTCAATAGACTAGTCCACGAACTAGTCCACAGACGAGACAATAGACAAGTCCATAGACTAGTCAGTAGCCTAGTCCATAGACTAGTCAATAGCCTAGTCCATAGACTAGTAAATAGACTACTCTGTAGAATAGTCAATAGATTTGTCCATACTGTCAATACAGTACTTTGTAGGCTAGTCCATACACTAGTCTACTAGACTACTCTGCAGTCCATAGTCTACTCAATAGTGTAGTCCATAGACTAGTCAATAGACAAGTCCATCAACTAGTTAATATAGTAGTCCATGGACTAGTCCATATTTTAGTCCATAGACTAGTAAATAGACTAGTAAATAGACTACTCTGTAGAATAGTCAATAGACTTGTCCATAGTCCTGTCAATAGAGTACTTTGTAGGCTAGTCCATATACTAGTCTACTAGGCTACTCTGCATAGACTAGTCCATAAACTACTAAATAGACTAGTCCATAGACTACTCTGTAGAAAAGTCAATAGACTAGACTTGTCCATAGACTATTCAATAGACTAGTCAATAGAATGGTTAATAGACTAGTCCATTGACTAGTCAATAGAATAGTCAATAGACTATTCATAGACTACTGTGTAGGCTAGACAATGCTTGTCAATAGACTAGTCAATAGACAACTCTGTAGACTAGTCCATAGACTACTCCGTAGACTAGTCCGTAGATTATTCTGTAGACTAGTCCATAAACTAACCATTTAATAATTCAGTAGATTAGTTAATAGTCTAGTTCATAGACTAGTAATAGAACAGTCAATAGACTAGTGCTAGCTTCACGCTTATATAAAATAACTGTTTCATTACACAAACAACTTATTTGCCACTCTCTGTCGATATCTGATTAAAGCATAAGCAATATTATTTTGGATTAAATATCATATTGGATTAAATATAAACTTTCTTTCTCTCTTTATTGGTTGATTAGAAAAGGGAAAACAAATTCCTTAAAAATTAGTTCAAAATTCTTAACGATAAATCCTGATCCAACTAAAAATCCATTAGCTCAACTCCAAACTCACTCTCCATTTAAAACTTTCCTGTCTTTCTATCTCTCTCCAACTCACTGTCATAATCTCTTTCTCTCTTTCATACTCATACTATTTAATCATTGTATTTGTATTATATCATTCATTCATTACAACCAAAAAAAAAAAAAAGAAAATAAATCAAAGCAGAAAACAAAAACTTCTTCCCATTATATTCATTCCATAGACCTGTGCAATGGAATTCACCTAAAAATACTGCGAAACCTGGTGCTAATTGGACACCTCAACCAATGGCTGCTACTACGGGTGCTGGCTATCGTCCAATGGTGAGTGTCTTTGTCTCTCCTCTATATCTCTCTCTCTTTCTATATTCAGAATTATAAGAAAAAAATACAAAAAAATGCAAAAAATTTTGAAAAAAGAAGAACAATACCAAACTTCAGTGTTATTATTCTACTATTTTGCTTCTTATTTGTTTTTAAAATATACAAAGAAAAAGCTTTATAAATTTGGAAAATTTTGTGTTTTTTTCTTTGTTTTTAAAACATTTAAAAAAGCGGCCATTTTAAGCTTAGTTAAGTTTTTTTTTAAGCAAAAAATTAGGCTGTAAACGTAAATTTAAGAGATTATTTATTCATTAATAAATAATATATTGTTTAATTGAAATTTGTGCCAATAAGGAAGGTTTTAGGTTTTGATACATTCAACTTTTTTTGTTTGTTTAATTTTGTTGCTCTTTTTGTACTACACAACCTCACTTTATCTGACACTTTTATTTTATTTTTTTAAAAATATTTTTTCTCTTCTTTACACCGTAGTTGAGTTTAAAGTTTTTTTCATATTTTTTTTAATTTATTGTTGATTATTTGTTAAAAATTTTGATATTTTTGTAATTGTATGTTTAATGTTTTATATTAATTTATGATCTTGCTATATGGTTACATTTTTATATTTATCTTTGTAGTAAAATAATAGTTGAAAATTTTCAGCAAATTAATGCAATAACAACGAATGAACTTACACAGAATTAGTTATGTAACTAATTCCTTGTGAATAGAAAAAGAGCTGTTTTAGGTTAAACTAAAGTTCTTCCGCCAAATTATAGAAATGTTAAGACTTCGTTTGTATTGAAGTTTGTAACGCACTAATATAAGTATTGGTTCTATTAAAGTATACCAATCAAATCCAAATCACTTTCCGGGACGATTATCTTCAAACTTTTTACAATTGAAATCGATCTTCATTTCAGGAATTACTTCTTTCAAATGTAAATATTAAACAGGCCGACAAAATTCGATTTTTGGCCTATTGATTTGATTGAAACAATTATATAGTGGTACTCAGACTCTCCTAGAACACCTAGGGATTGTTCCAAGCTTGGTCCAGGAACTAAGATATGGATTTTTCAAATGTCGGTCAAACGTCTATGCACTTTCCTATAGCGGAAGATTTACTGTGGGGACAACGTTTATGATATTGTCTTTCAAGAATCACGCGCCCCTGAACTATACCAATGAATCCAAGTCTCTTAGAGAGAGATCTTAGATATTAAGCTCGTACTAAAGAATACTAGTTTACTGTATACCTCACATTAAACCTTAATCTGGGGTCTGAGCGACATTTAACGGGAACGTTGTATGTATTCCAACACGGAGCAGGTTACTTTGACATATTAGCTGATAATATTGCAGATGAAATCGTTAAAACTATTCCCCCAATAAAAGTGAGGTTTACGCATTATTGGGAAGTTCGATGTCATACTATAATACAATTAACAGAAACGGTACGGTTCTGTGATTGCTGCCAGCTGGGTTATGACTTCTGCTAAAGTTGCAACTTCAAGGATGAAGAATTTCTGTGCCTATGTATTGCATGATACTTCAATCAGCCATTTTGGTACGAATTGGCGGATCTCTCCCTCGATATTCGCAATATTGATTTCTTCATTTGCGTCAAATGTTGGTTTTAACATCGAACATTGGGGCACTTAGATACCCTGAGTAGAGAGTTGAGTTTATCATCTATTTCGGAACCATTCGTGGATCTTTTAGAACCTATATAATCTAACCTAAAAATTTTCACTTTTTCGGAATGTAATAAGAACCTTTGCAACAAGACTATATTTAAAGCTTCTTTCAAAGAATTTCTACATTTTCGGGGTGTATTTCGTGGTGTGACTGACATCCCTAAACATTAGTGGAACGTCATATTGATAAATTTCGCAATAAATTCTAGCGATCTTCAGTTCTAGTTCTAGTTCAGTTCTAGTTCAGTTCTAGTTCAGTTCTAGTTCAGTTCTAGTTCAGTTCTAGTTCGTTCTAGTTCAGTTCTAGTTCAGTTCTAGTTCAGTTCTAGTTCAGTTCTAGTTCAGTTCTAGTTCAGTTCTAGTTCAGTTCTAGTTCAGTTCTAGTTCAGTTCAGTTCTAGTTCAGTTAGTTCACTAGTTCAGTTCTAGTTCAGTTCTAGTTCAGTTAGTTCAGTTCAGTTCTAGTTCAGTTCTAGTTCAGTCAGTCTGTTCAGTTCTAGTTCAGTTTCTAGTTCAGTTCTAGTTCAGTTCTAGTTCAGTTCTAGTTCAGTCAGTTCAGTTCTAGTTCAGTTCTAGTTCAGTTCTAGTTCAGTTCTAGTTCAGTTTAGTTC